>NC_090260.1:49307354-49309854 GCF_037325665.1 Littorina saxatilis
GGTCCTGTGATCATATTTAACATTGTGTAACATAACGTACGTCCGATTGATTTCTTTATTTTTGTCCCACTTGTTTCATCACAATATAAAATTATTAAAGACACAATGTTAGCAAAATATTAGCGAAGTCAAATGTGGGGGTCAATCGCTGCCGTTTGTTGTCACAACTGCCGCGACGTCTCGTCAAAGATCATATCCCAATGGGAAAGGCTGACTTCAATAATAGAGAGACATATGTGACCCTCCACCACGAAATGAGTCGCATGTCACCTCGCGCGGTTCTGCGCTAGACTTGATATAAGTCCGGAGAGTGTATGGTAACAGCGTGAGGGTCACCTTAGTCACAGGCTTATAACTCAAACAGTTTTTGCTCTTTTCTAAAACGGGTTTCACCACTGGATAGAGCATAAAAAACTCTTTAGGAAAATGTAAAAATATGAAAATCATGCAAAGGTGACATGCGACTCATTCCGTGGTGGAGGGTCATATATAGAAGCAGTGGTGGGTCGTTTACGGTGGTGGGTGCTCTTTTTAGCACTATATAACACAGGCAAAACTGGCTGCTCCCATAGAAACCTTCGTCGTGAAAACAGCTAGTTTAACAAGCGCATCTTCGTCTTCGCTGTGTGAGTTAGGCAAAGAGGGTTGTGGGTATTCATACTTTCCTTTTGGTTGTGATCCTATTTGATCTGAGCTACTTAAAGAGCTGTCACTCTGTTAACTAGTGACTGTAGGGTAAATTGAACCAGTACCCCTGTTCTGCTGTGACACAGCGGGCGCCGGGAAAGCTATGCTAACGGGAATACCAGGAAACTTGACCAGTTAATTTGCCCAGAGGTTAACTGTCCTGTACAGGTGATTGGCTCTTCCCTTTTCACGATGACGCTGATTGGTTCTCTCATCGACAGGACACCCACCGTCCTGCTAACACTCTCTTTTGCCACCGCAAAGCGTGAGTGATAAAGTGACCCACTGACCTCGCGTGATCTGTGACGTATTAACAAGATGTAAATCAAGACGTTGGCCTAGGCCTCAATTGAAATTCAAACATCTTGAAAAACAGCTGACAGGTTTTAGCTGCTCTTTGGTTCCAGGGAGGAATCTGATTTTGTCCGACGACCGTGCGTACCCTACTTCCAGGCGACTCACCAAATTAGAAAAGCCGAATCGACGCACCAGAGATATACGTGAGTACAAGTGCAAACACACAGTCAGACACACATGTAAACAAAGCAAACACACAGTCAGACACACATGTAAACACAGCAAACACACAGTCAGACACACATGTAAACACAGCAAACACACAGTCAGACACACATGTAAACACAGCAAACACACAGTCAGACACACATGTAAACAAAGCAAACACACAGTTAGACACACATGTAAACACAGCAAACACACAGTCAGACACACATGTAAACAAAGCAAACACACAGTTAGACACACATGTAAACAAAGCAAACACACAGTAAGACACACATGTAAACAAAGCAAACAGACAGTCAGACACACATGTAAACACAGCAAACACACAGTCAGACACACATGTAAACAAAGCAAACACACAGTCAGACACACATGTAAACAAAGCAAACAGACAGTCAGACACACATGTAAACAAAGCAAACACACAGTCAGACACACATGTAAACAAAGCAAACAGACAGTCAGACACACATGTAAACACAGCAAACACACAGTCAGACACACATGTAAACACAGCAAACACACAGTTAGACACACATGTAAACAAAGCACACAGACAGTCAGACACACATGTAAACAAAGCACACAGACAGTTAGACACACATGTAAACAAAGCAAACACACAGTCAGACACACATGTAAACAAAGCAAACAGACAGACGGAAACCTACAGCAATATGCGGGTGTGTAATAAAGGAATGTAATATGCGGGTGTGTAATGAAGGAATGTAATATGCGGGTGTGTAATAAAGGAATGTAATATGCGGGTGTGTAATAAAGGAATGTAATACACTCTTTGACTGCAATGTATGTTCCTTATATGGTCAAACGCGTCTTTTTATTTTATTTCCATGTGAGGTAAAAGGTGGTGTAAAGCTGTGGAAAAACCCAGGAAACCATTGTGTAAATATCTGAGCATGCGCTTTGAAGAGCTAAAACGTTGTGTAAATATCTGAGCATGCGCACTCGCGGTAAAAACTCGTCAAATTTCACACTACGTCTAATTTTAGCTGCGCACGAATCTTCCAACGCTTGGCTTGGAAATACCAATGGCGCTCCAGGGAACAGGAGATTTTTCACCGGTTCTTAACAAAATCTCCAGTCCAGTAACATTGGAATCATTTTATACCACCTATAGTTATCATAATGGATCTGGAAAGGATATTGCTTAAATTGCGTCCACTTACAACTATAATGCACCTAAGAAATGAAACCTTGAACGCTGTGACATTTCTGTTTGCTGCAGAGTGTTTCTGCTTGTGAGATCTAAAAGCGACAAGCAATAATG
>NC_090260.1:49323188-49340688 GCF_037325665.1 Littorina saxatilis
CTGTAATCAACATTTCCCGTGATCACGTTCTTGGGCTGAAGGCTATGTGGGGTATGCCAACATGGACAACGTTACCGTCATGTAGCTTGACTTCAGTAGTTTGTAATACTGTATGATTGCGATTGACGATTGTCCTATTATTGTCTCTATTTTTATGTCTTAGTTTAGCAGGGACAGATTGTAAGACTAGGCGTGAGCCTTAAATCTCCATCCTTGAGTAATAAAGTTCGTTTGTTCGTTCGTATAGTAAGCCTATATATACGGCATTTCGTAAATCGCCACGGGTATCCATTATCCCGTGTTAGTGAACGATTAAGCGGCACAAAACACAAATGATTAAAAACAATACAACAATGATAATGAATGTTCGTGTTTTTGGTGAGTACATGTTCATTGCTTGCTCTTCTTCTTTTCACCTGCAGTCGCTTGTTAATACCAATTCTGACAAATATTGATGACATAAGCGACTTTTTAAGGGGGTGAGAGGTGGGCGGACTTGTGAAAACCTACTGGTCGCTCCTCATGACTGTTGGATCTATGCCAAGGCGACGAAGGCGATGGAAAACATGGTGGCCACGTCCACGAAAGAGAGGGTTTGAAAATCACCATCGTTCGACACCACTGAAAGCTTGTCGCGCTCCCTGAACTTGAACACGGCATCTTGGCCGCTCGGCACCCCCCTCTCGGAAGTTGCCCTGCAGTGAGAGAAATTCCAGTGTCACGTCATCACGGCCAAACCATTAGGGGCATGTTCTCGGGTTTTACCCCGACTTTAGATGAGACACATGGGTGTTAGGGTGGTATCAGCCATCTGCACTTTGGCAAAATGACCGAGGTCTTTAACCAACCACTGTGGTGACACGGAGTTGGGACATGGATACCGTATCTGGGTCTGCACATAAAGTGTCTGAACCCTAGGATCACAAGTCATTCTTCAAGCAATCATGCTAGGCCTTGCAATCGTAGATCAGCTGATTTATTTCATTCTTCAAGTAATCATGGTCGGCCTTGCAGTCGTAGATCAACTGATTTATTTTATTATTCAAGGAATCATGCTAGGCCTTGCAGTCGTAAATCAGCTGATTTATTTCATTCTTTAAGCAATCATGCTAGACCTTGCAGTCGTAGACCAGCTCATTTATCCCAGTCTGGTCCCAGTGGCAAGCAGCACAACTAAAATGTAGCGTAGCTGTATGTCGCGTTTGCTTCTTATCAGCGTCTAGTGCTTGAGACACACCTTTCTACTGCGTAGAGCAAAGCCTTTGCAGTAAAATCCACTGCATGAAGCTCCACGCCACGTATATTAAAAAAAGGCTTAACACATAAAACAACGCAAAAGATACGTCCCAACGGGCTACATACACAAAGGAAAAGCGTATAAATCTGTCTCCCAGTTTTCGAGAATGTCTGTTTCCACAAGAGTGACCACAGCTGAGTCATACCGACTTGAAGATCTGTTTGTTATTGTGCATCAAGAGAGTGACTTTAGCTGGGTCATACCAACCTAAAGATCTGGACGTTATTGTGCATCAAGAGAGTGACCTTAGCTGGGTCATACCAACCTGAAGATCTGTTTGCTATTGTGCATCAAGAGAGTGACTTTAGCTGGGTCATACCGACCTGAAGATCTGAACGTTATTGTACATCAAGAGAGTGACTTTAGCTGGGTCATACCGACCTGAAGATCTGGACGTTATTGTGCATCAAGAGAGTGACCTTAGCTGGGTCATACCAACCTGAAGATCTGTTTGCTATTGTGCATCAAGAGAGTGACTTTAGCTGGGTCATACCAACCTAAAGATCTGGACGTTATTGTGCATCAAGAGAGTGACTTTAGCTGGGTCATACCGACCTAAAGATCTGAACGTTATTGTACATCAAGAGAGTGACTTTAGCTGGGTCATACCGACCTGAAGATCTGGACGTTATTGTACATCAAGAGAGTGACTTTAGCTGGGTCATACCAACCTGAAGATCTGGACGTTATTGTACATCAAGAGAGTGACTTTAGCTGGGTCATACCGACCTGAAGATCTGGACGTTATTGTACATCAAGAGAGTGACTTTAGCTGGGTCATACCGACCTGAAGATCTGAACGTTATTGCGCATCAAGAGAGTGACTTTAGCTGGGTCATACCGACCTGAAGATCTGTTTGTTATTGTACATCAAGAGAGTGACTTTAGCTGGGTCATACCGACCTGAAGATCTGAACGTTATTGTACATCAAGAGAGTGACTTTAGCTGGGTCATACCGACCTGAAGATCTGGACGTTATTGCGCATCAAGAGAGTGACATTAGCTGGGTCATACCGACCTGAAGATCTGTTTGTTATTGTACATCAAGAGAGTGACCTTAGCTGGGTCATACCAACCTGAAGATCTGTTTGCTATTGTGCATCAAGAGAGTGACTTTAGCTGGGTCATACCAACCTAAAGATCTGGACGTTATTGCGCATCAAGAGAGTGACTTTAGCTGGGTCATACCGACCTGAAGATCTGGACGTTATTGTACATCAAGAGAGTGACTTTAGCTGGGTCATACCGACCTGAAGAGCTGGACGTTATTGTACATCAAGAGAGTGACTTTAGCTGGGTCATACCGACCTGAAGATCTGGACGTTATTGTACATCAAGAGAGTGACTTTAGCTGGGTCATACCAACCTGAAGATCTGGACGTTATTGTACATCAAGAGAGTGACTTTAGCTGGGTCATACCGACCTGAAGATCTGGACGTTATTGTACATCAAGAGAGTGACTTTAGCTGGGTCATACCGACCTGAAGATCTGAACGTTATTGCGCATCAAGAGAGTGACTTTAGCTGGGTCATACCGACCTGAAAATCTGGACGTTATTGTACATCAAGAGAGTGACTTTAGCTGAGTCATACCGACTTGAAGATCTGTTTGTTATTGTGCATCAAGAGAGTGACTTTAGCTGGGTCATACCAACCTAAAGATCTGGACGTTATTGTGCATCAAGAGAGTGACCTTAGCTGGGTCATACCAACCTGAAGATCTGTTTGCTATTGTGCATCAAGAGAGTGACTTTAGCTGGGTCATACCAACCTAAAGATCTGGACGTTATTGTACATCAAGAGAGTGACATTAGCTGGGTCATACCGACCTGAAGATCTGTTTGTTATTGTACATCAAGAGAGTGACTTTAGCTGGGTCATACCCACCTGAAGATCTGGACGTTATTGTACATCAAGAGAGTGACTTTAGCTGGGTCATACCGACCTGAAGATCTGTTTGTTATTGTACATCAAGAGAGTGACTTTAGCTGGGTCATACCGACCTGAAGATCTGAACGTTATTGTACATCAAGAGAGTGACTTTAGCTGGGTCATACCGACCTGAAGATCTGTTTGTTATTGTACATCAAGAGAGTGACTTTAGCTGGGTCATACCGACCTGAAGATCTGGACGTTATTGTACATCAAGAGAGTGACATTAGCTGGGTCATACCGACCTGAAGATCTGTTTGTTATTGTACATCAAGAGAGTGACTTTAGCTGGGTCATACCAACCTGAAGATCTGAACGTTATTGCGCATCAAGAGAGTGACTTTAGCTGGGTCATACCGACCTGAAGATCTGGACGTTATTGCGCATCAAAAGAGTGACTTTAGCTGGGTCATACCGACCTGAAGATCTGAACGTTATTGCGCATCAAAAGAGTGACTTTAGCTGGGTCATACCGACCTGAAGATCTGGACGTTATTGCGCATCAAGAGAGTGACTTTAGCTGGGTCATATCGACCTGAAGATCTGTTTGTTATTGTACATCAAGAGAGTGACATTAGCTGGGTCATACCGACCTGAAGATCTGAACGTTATTGCGCATCAAAAGAGTGACTTTAGCTGGGTCATACCGACCTGAAGATCTGGACGTTATTGCGCATCAAGAGAGTGACTTTAGCTGGGTCATATCGACCTAAAGACCTGGACGTTATTGTACATCAAGAGAGTGACGTTAGCTGGGTCATACCGACCTGAAGATCTGTTTGTTATTGTACATCAAGAGAGTGACTTTAGCTGGGTCATACCAACCTGAAGATCTGAACGTTATTGCGCATCAAGAGAGTGACTTTAGCTGGGTCATACCGACCTGAAGATCTGGACGTTATTGTACATCAAGAGAGTGACTTTAGCTGGGTCATACCGACCTGAAGATCTGGACGTTATTGTACATCAAGAGAGTGACTTTAGCTGGGTCATACCAACCTAAAGATCTGGACGTTATTGTGCATCAAGAGAGTGACCTTAGCTGGGTCATACCAACCTGAAGATCTGTTTGCTATTGTGCATCAAGAGAGTGACTTTAGCTGGGTCATACCAACCTAAAGATCTGGACGTTATTGTGCATCAAGAGAGTGACTTTAGCTGGGTCATACCGACCTAAAGATCTGGACGTTATTGTACATCAAGAGAGTGACTTTAGCTGGGTCATACCGACCTGAAGATCTGGACGTTATTGCGCATCAAAAGAGTGACTTTAGCTGGGTCATACCGACCTGAAGATGATGTTGCCATTGACATACAGGAGAAGACCTAAGTAGCCTGTTGCACCGTCAGGATCTCCGCGAATCGACACGATGTAGACTCCAGACCTTCTGATGACCCAGTTGCTAAATCGTGTTTGGTACATGTTTCCCTTGTCGGTGATGGGGTCCCTGAAGCGCAGACGAATGCGAGGACCCAATCTCCTATAGCTGGACGTTAGGGCCGTGTAGGCGTGTCCCGTGTTGCGGATCAGTTTGACAAAGGAGAGCATGGTGCCGGTCCGCAGTATCCGAGCTTCCGAAAATCCGTTTTGACACACCATGCCAATCTGCAAGTCGAGTTATATCTGTACACCACTCTATATGGAACGGTCACATGTCTTCACTCTAATGGCCAAGCAGATAGGGGGGGAGGGGTTGCTAGTGGGGAGTAGGGCAAAGAAATAATGTGTGTGTGTGTGTGTGTGTGTGTGTGTGTGTGTGTGTGTGTGTGTGTGTGTGTGTGTGTGTGTGTGTGAAGGAATAGAAAATAGGAGAGGCAGAAGGAGATACAGATGGAATTTGTGCCGATGGAAATGTATCTCCGTGTACATGACAGTCTACATTATAAGTATTAATAATAATAACAATAATAATACGAGAATTTATAACGTGCACATATCTCACCACAAGGCGACTCAAGGCGCACTCATACACAATCTTTCGCTATGACAAGTCAAGCATACTCATATACACTTACGCATACATTACATAAATTACATAAATTACATAAATTACATGACGATGATAAGGCAGCAACACGGCACTCAAAAATAAGCATGAAGAAAAAGAAAACAATAATTATGTACATGGCTATTTACAACGGATATGATTTAGGCTTGCGGGTGAGGGGGGGGGGGGGTGTAGTAACTGGGCACTGTAGTCTGAGGATTATTCAGGGAAAAGAAAGTCTTGAGGCCAGATTTAAATGATTCTAAGGACTGTTGTTGACGAAGGGGGAGAGGTAGTGAGTTCCAGTTGGTGGGGGCTTGAAAGAAAAAGAAGCGTTGGCCTGCAGTTTTGAGCTTTGTGTGAGGCATGTTGAGTTTGAGCTTTGTGTGAGGCATGTTGAGTTTGAGCTTTGTGTGAGGCATGTTGAGTTTGAGCTTTGTGTGAGGCATGTTGAGTTTGAGCTTTGTGTGAGGCATGTTGAGTTTGAGCTTTGTGTGAGGCATGTTGAGTTTGAGCTTTGTGTGAGGCATGTTGAGTTTGAGCTTTGTGTGAGGCATGTTGAGTTTGAGCTTTGTGTGAGGCATGTTGAGTTTGAGCTTTGTGTGAGGCATGTTGAGTTTGAGCTTTGTGTGAGGCATGTTGAGTTTGAGCTTTGTGTGAGGCATGTTGAGTTTGAGCTTTGTGTGAGGCATGTTGAGTTTGAGCTTTGTGTGAGGCATGTTGAGTTTGAGCTTTGTGTGAGGCATGTTGAGTTTGAGCTTTGTGTGAGGCATGTTGAGTTTGAGCTTTGTGTGAGGCATGTTGAGTTTGAGCTTTGTGTGAGGCATGTTGAGTTTGAGCTTTGTGTGAGGCATGTTGAGTTTGAGCTTTGTGTGAGGCATGTTGAGTTTGAGGTTTGTGTGAGGCATGTTGAGTTTGAGCTTTGTGTGAGGCATGTTGAGTTTGAGCTTTGTGTGAGGTATGTTGAGTTTGAGGTTGTCGTTTGAGGAGCGGAGTGGTCGGGAAGGTTGATAGAGTGAAAGGGAATCAGAGAGATAGGAAGGAGAAAGCTTGTTGAGGCATATGTATGTGAGAGTGTTGAGCTTGTATTTGATCCTGTGTGAGACGGGCGCGGGTAGCCAGTGGAGTTGTTGCAACAGAGGGGTGACGTGGTCTTTCTTTTTCTGTTTAAGGACAAGACGGGCAGAGCTGTTTGTTTGTTTGTTTGCTTAACGCCCAGCCGACCACGAAGGGCCATATCAGGGCGGTGGCAGAGCTGTTTTGAATGCGTTAAAGACGATAGATAGAAGAAGCGGGATGTCCAACAAGAAGGGAGTTACAATAGTCAAGACGAGAGAGAATGGTAGAAGTGACAAGTTTGGCTGTAGCGTCTGTGGTAAGGTACGTGCGTATAGTGGCAATGTGGCGGAGCTGAAAGTAGCAGGTGCGAGACACAGAAGAGATCTATGTGTTGTTTCATGGATAGGGTGTTGTCTAGGGTGACTCCAAGATTTTTGACAGTAGAAAACAGAGGGACAGACGAGTCGGAAAGTTGAGAGTCGGAGGTGGCTTTTGAATTTGACAGTTTGGATGTGGTCCCTATCAGAATGGCTTCGGTTTTGTTGCTGTTGAGTTGAAGTTTGTTCTCTGTCATCCAATTCTGTACGTCAGTGATGGTATTAGAGAGAGTGGATAGGACAGTGTCAGACTGATCAGGGGTAGAGCTGTTTTGAAGTTGTGAGTTGTCGGCAAAAGAGTGATGGAGAACGTTGTGTCCTTCAAAGACGTGGTCAAGAGGTTGAGTGTAGAGAGTGAACAGTACAGGCCCAAGCACGGACCCCTGGGGGACTCAGCACTCAAGCCTGATGGGGTCGGAGTTCAATTTGTCAATGTGTTTTGTTGTGCAAGCGAGTGAGTTTTTGCATCTATCTGTTTGTGACTACGTGTGTATTTGTATGTGTGCATGATACAAAAATTAATCCGAAGAGCTCTAAATAATAATACTTTTTGAGTTTGTGTGAGTGTGACTGTTCCCGGAGCTTGATGTTCACGATTTACGAATTAAGGGACAACCAAACAGACCGGCACGGTTGGCCTAGTGGTAAGGCGTCCGCCCCGTGATCGGGAGGTCGTGGGTTAGAACCCCGGCCGGGTCATACCTAAGACTTCAAAAATTGGCAATCTAGTGGCTGCTCCGCCTGGCGTCTGGCATTATGGGGTTAGTGCTAGGACTGGTTGGTCCGGTGTCAGAATAATGTGACTGGGTGAGACATGAAGCCTGTGCTGCGACTTCTGTCTTGTGTGTGGCGCACGTTTAAATGTCGAAGCAGCATCGCCCTGATATGGCCCTTCGTGGTCGGCTGGGCGTTAAACAAACAACCAACCAAACAGGCGTTCTCTCTGTGTCATAACGGACAGATAACGGTTCTCTGTATAGTAAGCCGTTATGACCTCGAGACAATGCTCTTACAGACTTCTAAAAAACCTGGCGATGTCCATCTCCACAGCTCCAATTTGTAGTATTCCAACTGTCTGATTCGTAACAGCAAATGTCAAATTGTGTCTCGCCGCTATCAAGACGACGGCGAGAAAAGCCTAGTATTGCCTCTATCTGACGTCATATTTTTGAAATTGTATGACGTCATGTCTTCATTCTTCTGTCTTTTTACATTTAGTCAAGTTTTGACTACATGTTTTAACGTAGAGGGGGGAATCGAGACGAGGGTCGTGGTGTATGTGCGTGTGTGTGTGTGTGTGTGTGTGTGTGTGTGTGTGTGTGTGTGTGTGTGTGTGTGTGTGTGTGTGTGTGTGTGTGTGTGTAGAGCGATTCAGACTACTGGACCGATCTTTATGAAATTTTACATGAGAGTTCCTGGGTATGAAATCCCCATACCTTTTTTTTTAATTTTTTCAATAAATGTCTTTGATGACGTCATATCCGGCTTTTCGTGAAAGTTGAGGCGGCACTGTCACGCTCTCATTTTTCAACCAAATTGGTTGAAATTTTGGTCAAGTAATCTTCGACGAAGGCCGGGGTTTGGTATTGCATTTCAGCTTGGTGGCCTAAAAACTAATGAGTGAGTTTGGTCATTAAAAATCTGAAAATTGTAAAAAAAAATTGTTTAATATAATGATCCAAATTTACGTTCATCTTATTCTTTATCATTTTCTGATTCCAAAAACATATAAATATGTTATATTTGGATTAAAAACAAGCTTTAAATATTAAAAATATTAAAATTATTATCAAAATTAAATTGTCCAAATCAATTTAAAAACACTTTCATCTTATTCCTTGTCGGTTCCTGATTCCAAAAACATATAGATATGCTATGTTTGGATTAAAAACACGCTCAGAAAGTTAAAACGAAGAGAGGTACAGAAAAGCGTGCTATCCTTCTCAGCGCAAGTACTACCCCGCTCTTCTTGTCAATTTCACTGCCTTTGCCGTGCGCGGTGGACTGACGATGCTACGAGTATACGGTCTTGCTGCGTCGCATTGCGTTCAGTTTCATTCTGTGAGTTCGACAGCTACTTGACTAAATGTTGTATTTTCGCCTTACGCGACTTGTTGATTCTTTGTCTTCTTTACTTCTGTCTTATACAGCACAGCTGTGTTCAAAACACGTGAACAGTTCTTTTCTGCAACTTCTACCGAGCAAGTTGTTTGCATCATCCGTGAAGGCTATACGCATCCTATCGGAGAACGAGAAACAAAATTACAGAAAAAGTCCTGAAAAAAGTTGACCGAAAGACACCAGGGACAGTATTTTTCACCTCTTTTCAAACGATCATATCTGTTGAGCCCATGAAAGAATGTTTCTGAAACTCGGCACACATGTAATGGCATCATTCTTTGCTAGGTGTACAAAGTTAAGTACATGTCACGTGTGTTTCTTGGACGTTACAAACGTTTACGATTTTTTAACGTCCATTCTTGGGTTCTGTTTGCTCTAAGTGCTGGAACATATACCGAGGAGGGTCTTTGTCATCGTTCTGTGAAATTTGGAGAGGCTGCTATTTATAGTTCTAGATTTATTGCATATCAACTGCGGCTACCCAGCAAAAACACCATGGAAACCATGCATTTTTTGTGTGCTGTTTTTCAGTTTTGTGGTCGCTCTCCTTTTCACGCTGGATCAGCCTGACTGCGCTGCAGATTTGAACGAAATATGTATGACTTGTTAGGTAAGACACCGAATAAACTTTTTGGTGTAAAAAATGCAAATTATCATTCAGTTTAAGTCACCATTTTGACGGTTGAAAGTGAATCATGCCGTCAAAAAACGCCGTTTTTGAGGGTAGGCGTGGTCACGGATCTGTGACGTCATACCCAAATATTGCTCAGATTCCAGAAACACATGTTTTAAGCAGAAGAAAGACTGATCTTCAAATACACGTGTATGTTTGACCAATAAACTGCTGTTTAACATCTGGGGTATACCACTGAAAAAATATCCTTAACTTTTTGTGCTTAGTGTATCTATATATTTTTGAATTCAGGAGACGATGAAGAATACAATGCAATGAATTTTAAATCTGTTTGCGAACATTCGATTTTTAATGAGAACTTTAATGAGCAAACTGATTAATTATTTTGTAAGCCTCCAAGCTGAAATGCAATACCAAAGTCCGGGCTTTGTCGAAGCTTACTTGACTAAAATGTCAACCAATTTGGTAAAAAAATGAGAGCGTGAAAGTGCTGCCTCAACTTTCACAAAAAGCCGGATATGACGTAAACACAGACATTTATCCAAAAAAAGTGTAGGAATATTATACTCAGGAACTCACATGTAAAGTTTCATGAAGATCGGTCCAGTAGTTTTCTCGGAATCACTTTATACACACACATACCTAAAGTGTGGATGGTTACCTAAGAGGCGGCACTGGGTGTAGTGCCTTTCTAGTGCACTTGCACTACAACAGCACTGGGTGCAGTACTCGCTCCGGCATCGAAGAATTTTGCACTAAAAAATGCACAAAATTTGACCTATTTCGTCGCCTATAGAGGACGGAAAGAATGTCATTTTGAACATTGTTATGACATTCTTTCCGTCAAAAAAGTCAATTTAACGGTGTTAAATGAAGCAAGCATCCACACAATTAGGTTGCCATCCAGAGTTTAGGTTGCCATCCACGTGTGGATAGTTGCCTTATGGTGATTTAGGCAACCAAACCTGTGGAAACATGGGTACACACACACACACACACACACACACACACACACACAGACACACACTCTTACACCACGATCGTCGTCTTGATTCCGCCTCTGTGTTTAAACATTCAGTCAAAACTTGACTAAATGTAAAACGAACAAAACAAAGTCAAGAAGATGGTTTTTGGTTGGTCATCACTGTTTATCAACCGACCAACATCATCTTGATATGTTTTTCTTCCTTTTAAGATCAGAGACGAGTTGCCCAGAGCGGTTCGCCACGGGTCGCCCGCAGTGCGAATGACAGAAAGCCGTTTCTTAGGGCAGTTTATTTGTTTGTTTGCTTAACCCCCAGTCCACCACGAAGGGTGATATCAGGGCGGTGCTGCTTTGACATTTAACGTGCGCCACACACAAGACAGAAGTCGCAGCACAGGCTTCATGTCTCACCCAGTCACATTATTCTGACACCGAACCAACCAGTCCTAGCACTAACCCCATAATGACAGACGCCAGACGGAGCAGCCACTAGATTGCCAATTTTAAAGTCTTAGGTATGACCCGGCCGGGGTTCGAACCCACGACCTCCCGCTCACTGGGCGGACGCCATACCACAAGGCCACCGTGTTGTGGTTCTTAGGGCAGTGCAGGAAAGCGCTCGAGAAGCAGTCGGCGAGCGGCTTTGGTATATATACATTTTTTTTTTCTGAGCGGGCTATGGTGATTCTGAGCAACGCCTGGCAGGACGAACAAGTTTGACACGAAGAACAAGAGGAACGAGGGAATAGAGCTGGTAGGACGAACAAGCTTGACACGAAGAACAAGAGGAACGAGGGAGTAGAGCTGGTACATACCGGTTTAGCTGTGCTCAGCTCGAAGGCACCGGACGCCGACACAGCAATGTGTGGTCTTTGCAGGAACACGCGGAAGAGCACTCTCATGGCAGAACCATGCCTTTCCTGCACAATGACAACATGGAACTTGAACGTCTTCGGTTGCGTCAGAGGCAGATTTGAGACACGTTGTTTTAATACACTTTATGAGACACTTTGTATTGTCGCTCCGTTTCACTCGACGTCATCTAAATTGATTGACGTCATCTAAATTGATTGACGTCATCTAAATTGATTGTTCCGAAATAACTCTGTCGGGGTTGTTTGCGTTGTGAAAAATCTAATAAATTCACTCGTGCTTTTGTCCACGTCGCCAGTGATTGGCCTCTTCAATGATTGATTGATTTTGCCTTTCACGCCTGGTGGCGTGTAGGGCAGCGTCTTGTCGCTGTTTCTGTAACTCACTCGGTTTTACCAGTTAGAGTTGTTGGCCCTAAGCTGAACCCCCAACCTGGAGGACCAGGGTACACATTTTAGTCTGGCCTCTACCTCACGCGGATCTGTTCGGCATGGTTGGACCTACCAGGGACACGAGGTCCCCGCCGACATAGCTCCGGAGGTTGTCAAGGCACACAAGCCCCCACACCACGATCAAGGTAAGTGCACCAGGTGGGGGCCTCTTCAATGGTATCCTTGTAAATGTCGCCAGTGATTGCCCTCTTCAATGGTATCCTTGTAAATGTCGCCAATGATTGCCCTCTTCAATGGTATCCTTGTAAATGTCGCCAGTAATTGGCCTCTTCAATGGTATCCTTGTAAATGTCGCCAGTGATTGGCCTCTTCCATGGTATCCTTGTAAATGTCGCCAGTGATTGGCCTCTTCAATGGTATCCTTGTAAATGTCGCCAGTAATTGGCCTCTTCAATGGTATCCTTGTAAATGTCGCCAGTGATTGGCGTCTTCAATGGTATCCTTGTAAATGTCGTCTGTGATTGGCCTCTTCAATGGTATCCTTTTAAATGTCGCGAGTGATTGGCCTCTTCAATGGTATCCTTGTAAATGTCGCGAGTGATTGGCCTCTTCAATGGTATCCTTGTAAATGTCGCCAGTGATTGGCCTCTTCAATGGTATCCTTGTATATGTCGCCAGTAATTGGCCTCTTCAATGGTATCCTTGTAAATGTCGCCAGTGATTGGCCTCTTCAATGGTATCCTTGTAAATGTCGCCTGTGATTAGCCTCTTCAATGGTATCCTTGTAAATGTCGCGAGTGATTGGCCTCTTCAATGGTATCCTTGTAAATGTCGCCAGTGATTGGCCTCTTCAATGGTATCCTTGTAAATGTCGCCAGTAATTGGCCTCTTCAATGGTATCCTTGTAAATGTCGCCAGTGATTGGCCTCTTCAATGGTATCCTTGTAAATGTCGCCTGTGATTGGCCTCTTCAATGGTATCCTTGTAAATGTCGCCAGTGATTGGCCTCTTAAATGGTATCCTTGTAAATGTCGCCAGTGATTGGCCTCTTCAATGGTATCCTTGTAAATGTCGCGAGTGATTGGCCTCTTCAATGGTATCCTTGTAAATGTCGCCTGTGATTGGCCTCTTCAATGGTATCCTTGTAAATGTCGCGAGTGATTGGCCTCTTCAATGGTATCCTTGTAAATGTCGCCAGTGATTGGCCTCTTCAATAGTATCCTTGTAAATGTCGCCAGTAATTGGCCTCTTCAATGGTATCCTTGTAAATGTCGCCTGTGATTGGCCTCTTCAATGGTATCCCTGTAAATGTCGCCAGTGATTGGCCTCTTAAATGGTATCCTTGTAAATGTCGCCAGTGATTGGCCTCTTCAATGGTATCCTTGTAAATGTCGCCTGTGATTGGCCTCTACAATGATATCCTTGTAAATGTCGCCAGTCATTGGCCTCTTCAATGGTATCCTTGTAAATGTCGCCAGTAATTGGCCTCTTCAATGGTATCCTTGTAAATGTCGCCAGTGATTGGCCTCTTCCATGGTATCCTTGTAAATGTCGCCAGTGATTGGCCTCTTCAATGGTATCCTTGTAAATGTCGCCAGTAATTGGCCTCTTCAATGGTATCCTTGTAAATGTCGCCAGTGATTGGCCTCTTCAATGGTATCCTTGTAAATGTCGTCTGTGATTGGCCTCTTCAATGGTATCCTTTTAAATGTCGCGAGTGATTGGCCTCTTCAATGGTATCCTTGTAAATGTCGCGAGTGATTGGCCTCTTCAATGGTATCCTTGTAAATGTCGCCAGTGATTGGCCTCTTCAATGGTATCCTTGTATATGTCGCCAGTAATTGGCCTCTTCAATGGTATCCTTGTAAATGTCGCCAGTGATTGGCCTCTTCAATGGTATCCTTGTAAATGTCGCCTGTGATTAGCCTCTTCAATGGTATCCTTGTAAATGTCGCGAGTGATTGGCCTCTTCAATGGTATCCTTGTAAATGTCGCCAGTGATTGGCCTCTTCAATGGTATCCTTGTAAATGTCGCCAGTAATTGGCCTCTTCAATGGTATCCTTGTAAATGTCGCCAGTGATTGGCCTCTTCAATGGTATCCTTGTAAATGTCGCCTGTGATTGGCCTCTTCAATGGTATCCTTGTAAATGTCGCCAGTGATTGGCCTCTTAAATGGTATCCTTGTAAATGTCGCCAGTGATTGGCCTCTTCAATGGTATCCTTGTAAATGTCGCGAGTGATTGGCCTCTTCAATGGTATCCTTGTAAATGTCGCCTGTGATTGGCCTCTTCAATGGTATCCTTGTAAATGTCGCGAGTGATTGGCCTCTTCAATGGTATCCTTGTAAATGTCGCCAGTGATTGGCCTCTTCAATAGTATCCTTGTAAATGTCGCCAGTAATTGGCCTCTTCAATGGTATCCTTGTAAATGTCGCCTGTGATTGGCCTCTTCAATGGTATCCCTGTAAATGTCGCCAGTGATTGGCCTCTTAAATGGTATCCTTGTAAATGTCGCCAGTGATTGGCCTCTTCAATGGTATCCTTGTAAATGTCGCCAGTGATTGGCCTCTTCAATGATATCCTTGTAAATGTCGCCAGTCATTGGCCTCTTCAATGGTATCCTTGTAAATGTCGCCAGTGATTGGCCTCTTCAATGGTATCCTTGTAAATGTCGCCAGTAGTTGGCCTCTTCAATGGTATCCTTGTAAATGTCGCCAGTAATTGGCCTCTTCAATGGTATCCTTGTAAATGTCGCCAGTAATTGGCCTCTTCAATGGTATCCTTGTAAATGTCGCCAGTGATTGGCCTCTTCAATGGTATCCTTGTAAATGTCGCCAGTAATTGGCCTCTTCAATGGTATCCTTGTAAATGTCGCCAGTAATTGGCCTCTTCAATGGTATCCTTGTAAATGTCGCCTGTGATTGGCCTCTTCAATGGTATCCTTGTAAATGTCGCCAGTGATTGGCCTCTTCAATGGTATCCTTGTAAATGTCGCCAGTAATTGGCCTCTTCAATGGTATCCTTGTAAATGTCGCCTGTGATTGGCCTCTTCAATGGTATCCTTGTAAATGTCGCCTGTGATTGGCCTCTTCAATGGTATCCTTGTAAATGTCGCCAGTGATTGGCCTCTTAAATGGTATCCTTGTAAATGTCGCGAGTGATTGGCCTCTTCAATGGTATCCTTGTAAATGTCGCCTGTGATTGGCCTCTTCAATGGTATCCTTGTAAATGTCGCCAGTAATTGGCCTCTTCAATGGTATCCTTGTAAATGTCGCCAGTGATTGGCCTCTTCAATAGTATCCTTGTAAATGTCGCCAGTAATTGGCCTCTTCAAAGGTATCCTTGTAAATGTCGCCTGTGATTGGCCTCTTCAATGGTATCCTTGTAAATGTCGCCAGTGATTGGCCTCTTAAATGGTATCCTTGTAAATGTCGCGAGTGATTGGCCTCTTTAATTGTATCCTTGTAAATGTCGCCTGTTATTGGCCTCTTCAATGGTATCCTTGTAAATGTCGCGAGTGATTGGCCTCTTCAATGGTATCCTTGTAAATGTCGCCAGTAATTGGCCTCTTCAATGGTATCCTTGTAAATGTCGCGAGTGATTAGCCTCTTCAATGGTATCCTTGTAAATGTCGCCAGTAATTGGCCTCTTCAATGGTATCCTTGTAAATGTCGCCAGTAATTGGCCTCTTCAATGGTATCCTTGTAAATGTCGCCTGTAATTGGCCTCTTCAATGATATCATTGTAAATGTCGCGAGTGATTGGCCTCTTCAATGGTATCCTTGTAAATGTCGCCTGTGATTGGCCCTTCTATGGTATCCTTGTAAATGTCGCGAGTGATTGGCCTCTTCAATTGTATCCTTGTAAATGTCGCCAGTGATTGGCCTCTTCAATGGTATCCTTGTAAATGTCGCCAGTGATTGGCCTCTTCAATGGTATCCTTGTAAATGTCGCGAGCTGGCCTCTTCAATGGTATCCTTGTAAATGTCGCCTGTGATTGGCCTCTGCAATGGTATCCTTGTAAATATCGCCTGTGATTGACCTCTTCAATGGTATCCTTGTAAATGTCGCCTGTTTTTGGCCTCTTCAATGGTATCCTTGTAAATGTCGCCAGTGATTGGCGTCTTCAATGGTATCCTTGTAAATGTCGCGAGTGATTGGCCTCTTCAATGGTATCCTTGTAAATGTCGCCTGTGATTGGCCTCTTCAATGGTATCCTTGTAAATGTCGCGAGTGATTGGCCTCTTTAATTGTATCCTTGTAAATGTCGCCTGTTATTGGCCTCTTCAATGGTATCCTTGTAAATGTCGCCAGTGATTGGCCTTTTCAATGGTATCCTTGTAAATGTCGCCTGTGATTGGCCTCTTCAATGGTATCCTTGTAAATGTCGCGAGTGATTGGCCTCTTCAATGGTATCCTTGTAAATGTCGCCTGTGATTGGCCTCTTCAATGGTATCCTTGTAAATGTCGCGAGTGATTGGCCTCTTCAATGGTATCCTTGTAAATGTCGCCTGTGATTGGCCTCTTCAATGGTATCCTTGTAAATGTCGCCTGTGATTGGCCTCTTCAATGGTATCCTTGTAAATATCGCCAGTGATTGGCCTCTTCAATGGTATCCTTGTAAATGTCGATAGTGATTGGCCTCTTCAATGGTATCCTTGTAAATGTCGCCTGTGATTGGCCTCTTCAATGGTATCCTTGTAAATGTCGCCTGTTATTGGCCTCTTCAATGGTATCCTTGTAAATGTCGCCAGTGATTGGCCTCTTCAATGGTATCCTTGTAAATGTCGCGAGTGATTGGCCTCTTCAATGGTATCCTTGTAAATGTCGCGAGTGATTGGCCTCTTCAATGGTATCCTTGTAAATGTCGCCAGTAATTGGCCTCTTCAATGGTATCCTTGTAAATGTCGCGAGTGATTGGCCTCTTCAATGGTATCCTTGTAAATGTCGCGAGTGATTGGCCTCTTCAATAGTATCCTTGTAAATGCAAAGGTGTTCACTCCTAAACGACCCACGGAAACCCGTCAGAGTTATTTTTAACTCGTTTATTAAGCAAAGTTCCGTTCGGCTTCGCACCCCCCCCCCCTTTGCTCACACACACACACACACACACACACACACACACACACACACACACACACATACACACACACACACACACACAAACACACACACACACATATACACACTGGCACACACACACACACACACACACACACACACGCCATGTATATTAACAGCTATTGTGTTTTCAGCGTAGCAATAGGGTCCGATATTTAGACGAGACAAGTATAATGCGACGAGTCGTATTTATGACAGGCGTATATCCAACAAATTGGAAGAATGGTGTAAATATTCCATTATACAAAGGCGGTTGTCCAACAGATACAAACAATTATCGTGGAGTAACATATAGCTAGTACACTGGGGAAAGTTTTCAGCACTATCATCAATATAAGAATAAACGCATTTTTAGAAAGGGAAAATAAATTGATTCCAGAGCAAGCTGGTTTCAGACAAAACAATAGAACAACAGATCAAATATTCATTATTAAGAAACTTGTAGATCAAGCCCTAAAATTAAGAAATGGCAGGTTGTATGGGTGTTTTGTTGACTTTCAAAAAGCATTTGATAATGTATGGCATGATGCATTGCTAGTAAAATTAAATCGAATAGGAATAACAGGAACATGTTTTCACATTATCAACAATATGTATTCTGATGCCACAGTTTGTGTAAAATCCTCTGATGGATACAGTAGGGAACTAATTGTGAAAAAAGGAGTACATCAGGGCAATACATTAAGCCCAACCTTATTCAACATATTCATAAATGATAT
>NC_090260.1:49345688-49378188 GCF_037325665.1 Littorina saxatilis
AAATAAAATAAAATAAAAAGAACGACCGACCCTATTTTTTTCGGCGATGTTACCGGAAACAGACATATTTTTCTTTTTGGCCTTAGACAACCTCTATATATGCCATACACTACCTTGCACAACGCCCATTATCGAGTAAACGACAGCAATAACAATGATAATGCGTTATTGTGCTTTAAAATGAATACAATCAAACGGAATACTGCCTTGACACGTCCCACCTGCTACCCCCCTACTTTGGGCCGAACGCTCTGCACGGGGCATAGTAACTAGTAAACGTCCACCAACCATCCCCCTGCTTTGTGCCTAACGCTATGCACGGGGCATAGTAACTAGTAACCGTCCACCAACCACACCCCTACTTTGTGCCTAACGCTCTGCACGGGGCATAGTAACTAGTAACCGTCCACCAACCACACCCCTACTTTGTGCCTAACGCTCTGCACGGGGCATAGTAACTAGTAACCGTCCACCTGCTACACCCCTACTTTGGGCCGAACGCTCTGCACGGGGCATAGTAACTAGTAACCGTCCACCAACCACACCCCTACTTTGTGCCTAACGCTCTGCACGGGGCATAGTAACTAGTAACCGTCCACCAACCACACCCCTACTTTGTGCCTAACGCTCTGCACGGGGCATAGTAATTAGTAACCGTCCACCTGCCACACCCCTACTTTGTGCCTAACGCTCTGCACGGGGCATAGTAACTAGTAACCGTCCACCAACCACACCCCTACTTTGTGCCTAACGCTCTGCACGGGGCATAGTAACTAGTAACCGTCCACCAACCACACCCCTACTTTGGGCCGAACGCTCTGCACGGGGCATAGTAACTAGTAACCGTCCACCAACCACACCCCTACTTTGTGCCTAACGCTCTGCACGGGGCATAGTAACTAGTAACCGTCCACCAACCACACCCCTGCTTTGTGCCTAACGCTCTGCACGGGGCATAGTAACTAGTAAACGTCCACCAACCACCCCCCTACTTTGTGCCTAACGCTCTGCACGGGGCATAGTAACTAGTAACCGTCCACCTGCCACACCCCTACTTTGGGCCGAACGCTCTGCACGGGGCATAGTAACTAGTAACTGTCCACCAACCACACCCCTACTTTCGGCCGAACGCTCTGCACGGGGCATAGTAACTAGTAACCGTCCACCAACCACACCCCTACTTTGTGCCTAACGCTCTGCACGGGGCATAGTAACTAGTAACCGTCCACCAACCACACCCCTACTTTGTGCCTAACGCTCTGCACGGGGCATAGTAACTAGTAACCGTCCACCAACCACACCCCTATTTTGTGCCTAACGCTCTGCACGGGGCATAGTAACTAGTAACCGTCCACCTGCTACACCCCTACTTTGGGCCGAACGCTCTGCACGGGGCATAGTAACAAGTAACCGTTCACCAACCACACCCCTACTTTGAGCCTAACGCTCTACACGGGGCATAGTAACTAGTAACCGTCCACCAACCACACCCCTACTTTGGGCCGAACGCTCTGCACGGGGCATAGTAACTAGTAACCGTCCACCAACCACACCCCTACTTTGTGCCTAACGCTCTGCACGGGGCATAGTAACTAGTAACCGTCCACCAACCACACCCCTACTTTGTGCCTAACGCTCTGCACGGGGCATAGTAACTAGTAACCGTCCACCAACCACACCCCTATTTTGTGCCTAACGCTCTGCACGGGGCATAGTAACTAGTAACCGTCCACCTGCTACACCCCTACTTTGGGCCGAACGCTCTGCACGGGGCATAGTAACAAGTAACCGTTCACCAACCACACCCCTACTTTGAGCCTAACGCTCTACACGGGGCATAGTAACTAGTAACCGTCCACCAACCACACCCCTACTTTGTGCCTAACGCTCTGCACAGGGCATAGTAACTAGTAACTGTCCACCAACCACAACCCTACTTTGTGCCTAACGCTCTGCACGGGGCATAGTAACTAGTAACCGTCCACCAACCACACCCCTACTTTGTGCCTAACGCTCTGCACGGGGCATAGTAACTAGTAACTGTCCACCAACCACACCCCTACTTTGAGCCTAACGCTCTGCACGGGGCATAGTAACTAGTAACCGTCCACCAACCACACCCCTACTTTGTGCCTAACGCTCTGCACTTGGCATAGTAACTAGTAACCGTCCACCTGCCACACCCCTACTTTGGGCCGAACGCTCTGCACGGGGCATAGTAACTAGTAACCGTCCACCTGCCACACCCCTACTTTGAGCCTAACGCTCTGCACGGGGCATAGTAACTAGTAACCGTCCACCAACCACACCCCTACTTTGTGCCTAACGCTCTGCACGGGGCATAGTAACTAGTAACCGTCCACCTGCCACACCCCTACTTTGAGCCTAACGCTCTGCACGGGGCATAGTAACTAGTAACCGTCCACCAACCACACCCCTACTTTGTGCCTAACGCTCTGCACGGGGCATAGTAACTAGTAACCGTCCACCTGCCACACCCCTACTTTGTGCCTAACGCTCTGCACGGGGCATAGTAACTAGTAACCGTCCACCAACCACACCCCTATTTTGTGCCTAACGCTCTGCACGGGGCATAGTAACTAGTAACCGTCCACCTGCTACACCCCTACTTTGGGCCGAACGCTCTGCACGGGGCATAGTAACAAGTAACCGTTCACCAACCACACCCCTACTTTGAGCCTAACGCTCTACACGGGGCATAGTAACTAGTAACCGTCCACCAACCACACCCCTACTTTGGGCCGAACGCTCTGCACGGGGCATAGTAACTAGTAACTGTCCACCAACCACAACCCTACTTTGTGCCTAACGCTCTGCACGGGGCATAGTAACTAGTAACCGTCCACCAACCACACCCCTACTTTGTGCCTAACGCTCTGCACGGGGCATAGTAACTAGTAACCGTCCACCAACCACACCCCTACTTTGTGCCTAACGCTCTGCACTTGGCATAGTAACTAGTAACCGTCCACCAACCACACCCCTACTTTGTGCCTAACGCTCTGCACGGGGCATAGTAACTAGTAACCGTCCACCAACCACACCCCTACTTTGTGCCTAACGCTCTGCACGGGGCATAGTAACTAGTAACCGTCCACCAACCACACCCCTACTTTGTGCCTAACGCTCTGCACTTGGCATAGTAACTAGTAACCGTCCACCAACCACAACCCTACTTTGGGCCGAACGCTCTGCACGGGGCATAGTAACTAGTAACCGTCCACCAACCACACCCCTACTTTGTGCCTAACGCTCTGCACTTGGCATAGTAACTAGTAACCGTCCACCTGCCACACCCCTACTTTGGGCCGAACGCTCTGCACGGGGCATAGTAACTAGTAACCGTCCACCTGCCACACCCCTACTTTGAGCCTAACGCTCTGCACGGGGCATAGTAACTAGTAACCGTCCACCAACCACACCCCTACTTTGTGCCTAACGGTCTGCACGGGGCATAGTAACTAGTAACCGTCCACCTGCCACACCCCTACTTTAAGCCTAACGCTCTGCACGGGGCATAGTAACTAGTAACCGTCCACCAACCACACCCCTACTTTGTGCCTAACGCTCTGCACGGGGCATAGTAACTAGTAACCGTCCACCAACCACACCCCTACTTTGTGCCTAACGCTCTGCACGGGGCATAGTAACTAGTAACCGTCCACCAACCACACCCCTACTTTGTGCCTAACGCTCTGCACGGGGCATAGTAACTAGTAAACGTCCACCAACCACCCCCTACTTTGTGCCTAACGCTCTGCACGGGGCATAGTAACTAGTAACCGTCCACCTGCCACACCCCTACTTTGGGCCGAACGCTCTGCACGGGGCATAGTAACTAGTAACCGTCCACCAACCACACCCCTACTTTCGGCCGAACGCTCTGCACGGGGCATAGTAACTAGTAACCGTCCACCAACCACACCCCTACTTTGTGCCTAACGCTCTGCACGGGGCATAGTAACTAGTAACCGTCCACCTGCCACACCCCTACTTTGTGCCTAACGCTCTGCACGGGGCATAGTAACTAGTAACCGTCCACCAACCACACCCCTACTTTGTGCCTAACGCTCTTCACGGGGCATAGTAACTAGTAACCGTCCACCAACCACCCCCCTACTTTGGGCCGAACGCTCTGCACGGGGCATAGTAACTAGTAAAGGTCCACCTGCCACACCCCTACTTTGTGCCTAACGCTCTGCACGGGGCATAGTAACTAGTAACCGTGCACCAACCACACCCCACACCACTTCTGAATTATTAATGTCACGAAAGTTATTTAAGGAACATTTCTTTTTAGGCCAAAAAAAAAAGGTCTGTTTACGGTAACATAGGCCCAAAAAATAGGGTCGGTAGGTCGGGATTTTTTTTTTTCTCCAAAAAACCATATTTTTACGTTATTTTGCCAAAAAAATAAAAGATTTTTTTTTTTTTTTTTCCCAAATGCCAAAAAAAAGTCTAGGGTCGCGCGAAAAAAATAGGGTCGGTCGCGTTACCGTAAACAGACCTATTTTTTTTTTTGGCCTTAGTGTTTGTAAACTTCTGCATGCGGTACAGAACACTGATCCTAGTGTATAAGGACAAGATGCTGTTATAAAGGCATACTGTTGATTTATACTTTCACCGCAGTGCAGTTAAACGAGAATCGATACATTTCTGGCTCTTCTGAAGTTGAAAAGACCGGTTTCTGATCACAATATTTGTTTCAAGAGATTGTCCCTGGAAGGTGATGACTTTGAATCCGTGCAATTAACTGACTGCCATGTGTGTGTGCTTGTGGTGTTTGTGCGGCGTTATAAGTAACGCCAGTTCTACGAAGCAGAACTTGAGTTATTCTTTTCCGTTTTCACTTGATTTTTATATGTTACAGCAATGATTGGTTTCGACGTTTTGTCTTGCAGTTTGTGTATGTCAAACTGAAAGAGACATATAGAGTGGATATGTTTGTTTTCTTCCACAGAAACAAGTCCAACTGCACATTTCTAACGAGACCCGGATGATGCACGGGGTGATGTCCCCAATACACACCACGATGGACAACATGTAAAAAAGAGGAGAAAATAAAAACTTAAACAACATCCCTTGTCTAAGGAATCAACCAACATGTGACATCAAATCATGATGAGATGGTTCATAGTTACGTGAAACACGAATCACGATGAGATGGTTCATAGTTACGTGAGACATGGGACAACGAATCACGATGAGATGGTTTATATAGTTACGTGAAACACGAAACATGATGAGATGGTTTATAGAGTTACGTGAGACATGGGACAACGAAACACGATGAGATGGCTCATAGTTACGTGAAACACGAAACACGATGAGATGGTTCATAGTTACGTGAGACATGGGACAACGAAACACGATGAGATGGTTTATATAGTTACGTGAGACATGGGACAACGAATCACGATGAGATGGTTTATAGAGTCACGTGAGACATGGGACAACGAAACACGATGAGATGGCTCATAGTTACGTGAAACACGAAACACAATGAGATGGTTTATATAGTTACGTGAGACATGGGACAATGAAACACGATGAGATGGTTTATATAGTTACGTGAGACATGGGACAATGAAACACGATGAGATGGTTTATATAGTTACGTGAGACATGGGACAATGAAACACGATGAGATGGTTTATATAGTTACGTGAGACATGGGACAATGAAACACGATGAGATGGTTTATATGGTTACGTGAGACATGGGACAATGAAACACGATGAGATTATTTATAGTCACATGATGCCGGTTCCTATTGTCGCGTTCTCGCCAGTCAGTTGGTGGAAGTAGCCCGCTGTGGTGTGACACCATAGCACCAGAACAAACAGGGAGACTCTGGTCCTCGTTGCCATGGTGATTCTGCTGAGAGGGATTGATCTAGGTTATAATTGGGCAACGAGATTTCACTGGAGTGGCTTGCTGCCCCCGAAATAGGCGTATGCTGCCTGAAAGGCGGGGTAAAACAGTCATACACGTTCGAAGAAGCAGAAGAAGAAGAAGAACAACAAGAAGAACAAGAAGTACAAGAAGAAGAAGCAAAATCAGCTTCCGTATTAAAGACTAGTTATCTAAATACCCTAGAATGACAAGCTCTTTTGACAAATTCAAATTACGGCAATGTGTGAAATTAAGGCATAACCATTCTGTGAAATCAGACCAAAAAAGCTTAACTTTTGTGCACTCGAAGAACAACAAGAACCACAACAAGAACAAGAACAAGAACAACAACAACCAACAACAACAACAACAAACAACAACAACAACAACAACAACAACAACAACAACAACAACAACAACAACAACAAACAACAAACAACAAAGAAGAAGAAGAAGAAGAAGAAGAAGAAGAAGAAGAAGAAGAAGAAGAAGAAGAAGAAGAAGAAGAAAATGTGTGAAATTAAGGCATAACCATTCTGTGAAATCAGACCAAAAAAGCTGAACTCTTGTGCACTATCAAAACAAATGTCCTAAGGTTTCCTCTAATTGCTGTGTACAAACGCTACATAGTGATGTGTCAGAGATTTTCATCAAAAATAACAGGCATTGAGTGTGTAGCCGTGTGGCGATTTCACGTACTGTTGTTCCTCTCTTTCGTTCCCTATCCCAATTATTCCCCTTGACCATGCGTGTATGTATTATTCTGTTCCGTGATGCGTGTATGTCTTTGTGCGTAGATGCTGCGTTTTAATTGGTAATCCCTTAAAGTGTAACTAAACAAGCAAAAAGGAAAAACATCGTTCAGCAACCTTTACACTTTGATATGAAGAAGGGCCTCATAAACTGTCGAACTGCGAAAAAAAAAAAATTTCTCTCACTCGGACACTGTTTGACGGACATGTGAAGTGCGCGCCAGGAACGACAATCTTCTTAGTTTACCTG
Organism: Littorina saxatilis; assembly: GCF_037325665.1. NCBI lineage: Eukaryota > Metazoa > Mollusca > Gastropoda > Littorinimorpha > Littorinidae > Littorina > Littorina saxatilis. The sequence goes on from NC_090260.1 coordinate 49,352,607, forward strand.
ATTAATGCCCTTAATTTTTGGTTCTGGTACTTTCAGTTCCGGCTGTTGTCATCAATCTACCAAAATAAAAGATCAAACGGAGTTTTCGATTTTTATTTCATGGTTCAGAAAAATATTGCTTATTTTCTGAAGTCAACCGTTTTAGCGAATCTTTCTTTGATTCTTAAAAGTCATTTCAGATTTTTGAAAAATAGTTAACGGTTAGTAATTACCAATATATCGTAAACAAACATATCGATAGGTTTTGGTAAGAAGACACAAGTGCGATGAATGTGGTACCAGTATTTTTGTGGTAAGTAAGGATGCATTTCTTTGCTGTAAGCACATTTACAATGCACATTTAATCTGTTTAGCAACATAAACGAAAGCATGGTACAGTGCCGCTTGTTTGTGGTCTATCTTTTCGCGGCAGATGCGTAACAATTGGAAAAAGCTGCTCGGAACCAGAGCAGATTTGGCTTGGGTTCTTTGAGTGTGAATGATCGACGAGTGGCTTGACATTTTTAACGAATCATAGATTCATTACTGTAGCCTATACTTGAAACCATCATCTGTTTCTGAATTTGTCATCAGTTATGATTGAGCAGTCTCATAGGAATCGTCCATAAAATGTTAAACCGAAAAAGGGCAGACGATTCTGAATCACACAGGCTGCTGTACAAAATCAGATCTAAAACGATATTTTGAACTGCGACGTCTGCGTAAATGCCCTGTAACAAAATACCTTGTCCTGGTCATGTGTATACACATCAGCTTCTATTGGGAAGATCAGTATTTTATATTAATCACAAATACAAGATTAGAAATAGTTCTGAAGATCGCCTTTGATTTCAGTTTCAGCGGCAAACTAGCAGATCTGTCCAAACCGGCATCGTTACATGGTTGAAACTTGAATAATCCCAAATAGATCTGAGTGGGGGTAAGTTTTATAGTATTTCAATTTTTTACGGCAGTTTTATTTAAAGATAGTGTAGTGGAGACTATGAATTTTTTGTTGTAATATTAAAATGATTGTTCTCTATTTACACAATTGAATAATTTGTATACATTTATTTGTTTGCAGATGACGGCATACTGAGTGCTCCAAGAACATACGCCTGCTGGCATTTTGTGTCTTTTCTGAAGACGTTGAGGCAAGCAGAAGTCACGGTCCTGGCCACACACACACAATGACATGAACAAGAAATGATATTTTTTCATGGGCATATCCAGTATTAAAACTTTATTACCATGCAAACGCAACGATTAGAATTTAGAGAAGGTCATCGGTCACACACACACACACACTGGGCGGATCCGGAGGGGGGTTCCGGGGTTTCCGGACCACTTAGGAGCCGGCCTTTGTATTCTAAGTGACGATTTTGGAAAGAAGTTGGCTAATTAGTTTGCTCAGGTTGCGCCAGATCGATCAATTGTCCTTGTTGTGATTCAAATTTTTCTTCTTAATATATTTACTTCTTTGGAAGGTGTATTAGAGGATGTTTCTTGGATCAGATTGATCCATTTTCCTTGTTTTTATCAACATTTGTCGGACCCCCCCCCCCCCCCCCCCCCCAAGGAGGTTGAACGCTTCGCGTCTTCAACTAAACGCTTCGCGTCGTCAAATTGTCCCTTAAAGAAATTTGGAAACTCCCCCTTAAAAATGATGTGATCCGCCCCTGCACACACACAAACACACACAAATAGAGAAGTAATAAATGGATACAGTTTTTCTTTATTTAAATTACAATCAGATGTGGTCGTAGAGCAGGCACTGTAAACAAAACCTAGCATGATATACCACTTGTGTGATGTTTCGGTCAATATCTTTATTTTCCTTTCAGAAATACATTGGCGTTTTGAATGTCAAGGGAAGTGATACAAATGCTGCAGCGGGCTATCAAGAACGCGAAGGCAAACAAGGTAAATACCTACTTCTGACATTACATGTAGTTTACTTATTGACTCTTTCTATACTGGCCATTATCTCCCCAGTCTCTCCCCAAAAACTGGCCATTTGCATGGGTTTGCAACAAAATTCTCAAAAATAAACAAAACAAGATGCAGCCTTCAAACTCATAAGTTTTATTGTGAATATATTGCTAAAACATATGCCAAAGTTTGGTTTCATTGTTGTGAAAAAAATAAAAATATGATGTCCAGAATTTATGGGTATATTTTACGCAATACGAAAAAGGGGGTATGTATTTTGACTTAAAAGCATTTCTTCTTATAAAGGCTCTGTTTGCAACAAAACTGTTTCTGTTTACTTGTATGAAGATTGTGCTTACACAAAAACATAACAAATACCAACTGATTTTCCATTTAGTGGTCATGTAAGAATTGTGAACATGTCCGAAACATCTGATCACACACCATGTGGTCGACATGCAGACCTGTGGTGGCAGAGTTGGAAAATAGGAAAAGTCTTGATGCCAATCCTTCATCAAAAACCGAAGAAAATCGTCATTGTCATAAGTTTGCTTTATTCTAAATCAAACGACTAGGATAGATGACAGACACAACGACAAACACATTCAATTCTATGTAAAACATACACAATGCTCACGTTAACAAGCTGGCCATAACAATGTGCCCATCGTGCATGAAGTGTGGCTTTGGTCGGATCAGTAGCCGTGCTTTGTCTGCGATACTAAACATGAAATTTTGTTAAAGCGACGATTTAGCAATGTTGTTGTTGCTGCTGCTGCTGTCTGTTCTTGTCACGACATCTCGTTTTTTCCCTCCTGATTCTGAGAAGAAGCTGTTTAATTGTGATATCAGGCCTAGGAACCCCTGATTTTCACTTGGAGCATTCTCAAAGAAACTTAGCGTGTGTTAAGAAAAATGAGTGTACTCCACACTTTGTCTTTTGTTGTTCGTTGTCGTTGCATGTCTACCGTTCCACAGCCACCTACTATAGCTGATGGGGTCTATGTCGACCAAAAGAATGGGATTCACTGTAGGTCGAGTTCCTGTAGGTGGATTCTCTGTATACCTAAGACTTTAAAATTGGCAATCTTGTATACAGGGAATACCACAGGGTGTAGTTCCTGTAGCGTTTTGCTAATATCAATGAAAGTCACGTGATGCTTTGCGACATCGTTAGAATTTGATGTTTTTCGATCTTTTTTTGATATTTCTTAGAAATTCTAGTATGGTTTGCAAGTTTTATTGAAAAACTGCACCCTGTGGGATTCCCTGTATACTAGATTGCCAATTTTAAAGTCTTAGGTATACAGGGAATCCACCTACAGGAACTCGACCTACAGAGAATCCCACTCTTTTGGTCGACATAGACCCCATCAGCCCTACTATAAGTGCAAGTGTTAAATGACGTATTTCCACAAAAGACTGCTTGCAGAGAATCATGTGATGCCAATGACAGGTAAGGACATGTGGTAATACATACTACGTTTTGGAACCAGGGAAAATGCAGCACAAATTATTTATCAACCAAATGGATTGACTTGTGCACCACGACAAAAGTTTTCTTTGATCCATAAAAGGTCTTTTGCCAGAAAAATTGCTCTGAACATCAAGTACCCTGCAAGTTGTCACACATTTACATTATTGAAATAAAAAGAAAACACACCAGTAACCAGGTTAGGTACGTTAATATCTATAATCAATATCTCGGCACGTTACTGCCTTCTTCGGGATGGTAAGCTGAACATTATTGAACAAAATAATCGGTTTAGATTGTATACTTTGATTCCTGAACGAAGAAGCAGAGGTACTGCATACAACTAGGAGGACTGTAATATCAGCTTTTGCCTGAAACACACACACATACACTTATAAAATTAATGCAATGTCATTGTATGAAGCCAGAACAATCACTAACTTACATAGTTGGTCACACAATTACCCATCACTGAACAATAAATCGAAGTCGGGTGGATTCAATGACTAAAGCAGTAAAGGCTTTGAAAAAACCCTCCTCACAAAACATCCCCCCCCCCCAAAAAAAAAAAATAAATAAATAAATAAATGAAATAAAACAGGTTGTGTATATAGCGCAGTAAACACCATGCAGGTACAAGCAAAGATTTGACAGTGATTATCCTTGTTTTATATAGCACACATTTTCTAGTTTTAATCTCTCTCTCTCTCTCTCTCTCTCTCTCTCTCTCTCTCTCTCTCTCTCTCTCTCTCTCTCTCTCTCTCTCTCTCTCTCTCTCTCTCTCTCTCTCTCTCTCTCTCTCTCTCTCTCTCTCTCTCTCTCTGGAAAGTAATTTATTGACCTGTGGGTTATTTGCGTTTGTATGCACATTGGTGATTCGTAAACTATGTTGAAAGAGATTGTCAAACAATATTATATGGGGTGTCTTAAATAAAATGTATATCAACAAAATCTGTCATTATTATCAGGCACACGGTTTTAACAAAGCTATGTCACGGAATGCAACATAAGTGGCTTAAAAAGTCGTGTTTTTGTGTGTGCAGGATATTCGCTAGGACAGGACCTCAAGCTGAACCAGCACAACAGCGATGCATTCTTCCATGGCTTCCACAAAAGTCTTTCACCTATAGCGAGCATTACATACAGATAGTCCAAAGAGGGTTAGGGTTACCCTAACCCTCCTTTTTAAAAATTCTTTAGACCAATTATCCCTCTGTTCCCATGTTTAACATGGAATAATTCTGGACAAATGCGAGGACGTTAGCTTTTTTTTAATTTTTTTTTTTTATCATTTTACTTATCATTAAAACTTGTTTAGATTTCGATTCGTAAACCATTTACAGTAATCCGTTGTTTTTTAACTTTGTTCATCTTACCACAGTCACTTCGTTGTTTAGATTTATCATTAAATTTGTTACCATTATGCAGGAAAAATGTAGAATAAAACCAGGAGAGCTTTCGGTAGAAGATATTTCCTGTGTCAAAAGTTAATGCTTATTGTGATTGATGGGTGTTCCAAACTAAGTTATTTTGACTGCCTTATTCGAATTCATTTCCAAGACAGGGCTGAGAAGTGGAGAAGCTTAGGAGAATATTGTAAAAATTGTCTGGGTGTTTTTGCAAAACTTTCGAATATGTCAGATTTTACTTTAGAGATTTTAAATACTGTTAACTGACAGAAATGCTATAACTTCTACACCAATTGACTGGACAACTTCATATTCAGCATACTTAAAGTTAAACTTGATTTTATGCATGTGCAGTTCACAAAGTGGCAAATTTGTAGGTTAAATTATCTAACTTTTGCATCACCAATGACACCAACGCTTTCGTGTCTGAGGATTGCCCTGAACCTAGCTGTAACTGCATGCTTTCTTCAGGTCATCGATAGCCTGGGGGTTGAAGGGGATGTTTTTACATACTCAGACATTCAAAATAATCAAAAAGGTAAAAGCCTGAAGAGTTTAAATTAGGTAAGAATGGCTACCGCTCAATGTCAAAACTCGTTCTGTTTAGTCGACCCCCGAATTTGGAGAAAAAAATTAAAATTGCACAAAAGTCAGACCATTCAATTTACAAAATTGCCACTTACTGGAAAGGCAGAACATAAACTGAAGTTAATGAATACCATATATAAAATAATTGGTTCAACATATGCAGAAGTAACTTGCATGGTTGTGGGTGTCCTTTTTAGGGGGGTCAACCCTGTAGAAGAGACAATTTTCTTTAATTATCAATCCGTAATATATTGTTTGTTATGCATACAAGATTAACATTGACAAATACTTCAAGACTCCTCATTGATCTTAAGAAATGTTGTGTGTTTTTTTTGTTACTGACTGATTCACTTTCTATTCACTTTACTCTACATAAGTCACGACAAGAAAAGCAAGGGAGGTAATTTCTTCGGAAGAGGTAATTCTCTCCCCTCAGAACGATTGTTGTAGTTTACTTTGTTTGATTTTGTTCCCTTCTAATAAGTATTATTTAAAATAGATCTTTACATCTTGATGTGAAAGGCGCAGTACCCCCCTCCCCCAGGATGTTAAATTCTAGGTTGTGTCCATGTAAAATCCTGATCCTAGTCAAGATCCGAGTTGGTTTTTCATGCAACTGTGCCTCTTTATGCCACTCAATTAGACATACTTTGCAATCCATAATTGCACGAAACTAAGTACAGGAAATACGTTGTTGTCGTGTTTTTAATATTACATAATGAAATAAAAAATGTCACAACTGGTTTCGTGTTGGGCTTTCTCTCTCTGTCTGAATCTCATAATTACTTCCTTCTGAGGTCTGAAATGTGTTGCAGGCATTGTTCAGCTTACATTTATTGTTACAATTTTTGTGGATATGTTATTAAGTGTGTCTGTGTTTCTATCATTCGTTATCAGTGTGGTTAAAAAAAAAAGCACACGTCAAAGTAATTTACCATTCATCATTATCAAAACATGCAGATACAGGTAATAAATATTTGTGATACTTTAAACAAATACAATGTTTGTTTGTTGCGTTTTTTCTTTTTTTCAGAGCAAACACACATCGTATTTGTTCAAACGTGTATATTCTGCACTTTCTAATACCCTGCATGGATCTCCAAATCAAGAATAATGAAAAGTCGTCTAATAGCCCTGCATCACTCACACGAACATGATAGAAGCTTGCATGCATGCACCCAGGCTCGCTGTCTTCGGCTAAAAGAGCTTACCGTTGGATCTTCGCTCAGACAAATGTAGCTGTCTTGTCCACTTGCTCCTGTCGCATAGATCTGCAATGTGCAACATCATCTTTGATTAATAAGTCTGAGGCACAGACAAACACACACGCGCGCACATTTGCGAGAGAATGCACGTCAGTCTATTCAATCAAACAGTATAAAAACATACCACAGACGTGGTGGTGGAAACTGGACATTCGCCGTATAACACAATCAAGAGATTCATTTGTGTGTGTATGTTTAATCAAAAGTTCATCTTGCGCACATTCAGTCTGTATTGTAACAGGACCCATCCCGTAAAAACTTCGAACAGATCTATTAAATTCTGAAATCCTTGACAAGTTTTTTTTCCAATCATCTGTATCTGACCGAAGTAAAAAAATCAAAAAAATCAGCCAGTACACGCATCTACCCCCTTACACGACAATACATATGTGGCGAAAAAAGGAATCGAGAGGGGGGGAACAAGGAATAAATTAGATCCAGAAATAATTCCACTTCATCATTCCAAAATTCAAGTGTGAAGTGATCAGATACTGTGGTAAAGATACGTGCTTAGTATCACAACTGAAAATACAAGCCCTAGGGTTTTAAATCAAGGAAACAATTAAAGTTAAGGAAAGATCAACAGAAATGTCGAGAACATGTAAAATATTGTACTTACAATCCGTTTCAGCATGCTCTTCGAATAATAATCTCCCAGTCAGCCTCGTGCTTACGACTTCGACAGGATGTTGCCTCTCACGCTGAGCCAGTACATTTGGAGTGAATTCAAAGGCCAGAGATGCAGTACAAGCACATTAGTTAGATCCAATTCATTTACATTGCTACCTTGCCCAATTTATGGCTATTTCTGTTGGTAACATCACACATGTGGCAAGCAGTGCTTGTTGCCGACTCTGCTGGGACAGGCAGCAGACGATTTTATTTAGGAACCAAATTCTGATTGGTTAAAACATAAAACCGGAACTCAAAGTACCACTTGTTCTTTGGAAGTATCAAATCAAGAACAGATAAGCAGGTAAATCTGAAATGGGTTCAACACTTTTAAAAAATCGTAGTAAATCAGAAAACACAGTAAACGTTGGAAAATTCGTCCAGTATCGCTTCTACAGGTCTATACTTGGACAAAACATAAAGCAATTCAGTAAAGCTGACACTTCAAAATGTCTGTTTAGTTACACTTTAACAGATGCGTACGCATTCACCCCCGACTGTGTGAGTTCGGTCAGTCTGACCGGTGATTTCGTTGTGTGTGGATCGGCCTGTGTGCTTAAGCCTTGAGACCGGTGTTCTATTTGAAACAGTTCTTTGTGTTGGTGTGACATCTTTTAAAATACATTAGGCCTGTGCTGGATTCTTAGTATCATCTTTGACCTGTGGTTTAATAGCTGATTTACCATCAGCGAGGTGAGTGATTCAGACCGGTAATGTGTTGAACAGTCCCGCCGTAACTTCGTGTGTGTTTAGTTCTTCATTGAGGAGTCAACTGTAAATAGATGTTGTTTCTTTTGTTTGTATTGCATTTTGCTTGTCTATAAATAATATGTTCTGATCGTGTGAATGATTCTATGGTGTGCACGTATGTATGTAGCTATTATTGAAAGTACTGGGTGTTCTAAGTTTTCATCAATCGATTTATTTACCAAATGTGTATCTCTTGTGGAATAAAATTCTTCATAAAACACTTGACCTCATTACATAAGTATAAGGTCACTACCATGTATAACATCCCCTTTCTCAGTCTGTCCAAAACACATTGCTTTCTGCACATAATTCCTTTTTTCAAGGTTACAAACATATTTGGTATTCTTCTCACCATCACAAATCCACCTGGCACGTGATCTCACAATAGTACCATCAACTCGCTTCTGCCGCACTTCACACAAATCCACCTGGCACGTGATCTCACAATAATACCATCAACTCGCTTCTGCCGCACTTCACACACATCTGGCTTCTTCTACTCTAACAACTGTACATTACTTTCATTCACCTGATTCTCCAAACATACAATCTCAGCAAGTATTTCTCTCCTATAACTTTCACTTTTTTTATGTGAGGCGTAGGAAATACATTTACCTCTTATCTCCAGCAAAATCATTTGAAAAAAATTGATCATTAATCATCAACATCAAATCTTCATCCTCAATCAAATGTATATTATTTCTGTCGTAAACAGGTAGAGCATTGTATTTTCAAGTCTAATCTTACTTGCTTACCTGGTTTAAACATAAGTTTATTTCAACAAAGGTTACAATCATGACATGTTTTCAAAGTTCGCAGAAACAGCAACAAGCTAGAAGCTTATAGTGGTGTTCCTGCATGACAGTACAACATATAAGGCGGTAACGGCTGAACAATTTGTCTCAATAAACCAAATCTATTAATAACGTAATTAACGTTGCATAATGATAATAAAGAAGACAGTAAAAGGAAGGACACACATACATATGCATATTTGGCAAAAAGCAAAGGCATAATGGAGACAGGACACGACAATAGAATGAACAAAGAAAATAAAAGGGAAAGCGATAGAGGAAGGCAGAGGGAGAGAGAGAGAGAGAGAGAGAGAGAGAGAGAGAGAGAGAGAGAGAGAGAGAGAGAGAGAGAGAGAGAGAGAGAGAGAGAGAGAGAGAGAGAGAGAGAGAGAGAGAGAGAGAGAGTGAGAGAGAGAGTGAGAGAGAGAGAAAGAGAGAGAGAAAGAGAGAAAAAGAGAGAAAGAGAGAGAGAGAGAGAGAGAGAGAGAGAGAGAGAGAGAGAGAGAGAGAGAGAGAGAGTAAGAGAGAGTGATAGAGAGAGTGGGAGTGAGAGAGATAGAGAAAGAGAGAGAGACAGAGAGACAGAGAAAGAGAGTGAGACAGAGAGAAAGAGAGAGTGAGACTGAGAGAGTGAGAGAGAGAGAAAGAGGGGAGAGAGAGAGAGAAAAAGAGAGAGAGAGAGAGAGAGAGAGAGAGAGAGAGAGAGAGAGAGAGAGAGAGAGAGAGAGAGAGAGAGAGAGAGTAAGCGAAAGAGAAAGAGAGAGAGAGAGAGAGAGAGAGAGAGAGTAAGCGAAAGAGAAAGAGAGAGAGAGAGAGAGAGAGAGAGAGAGAGAGAGAGAGAGAGAGAGAGAGTAAGCGAAAGAGAAAGAGAGAGAGAGAGAGAGAGAGAGAGAGAGAGAGAGAGAGAGAGAGAGAGAGAGAGTAAGCGAAAGAGAAAGAGAGAGAGAGAGAGAGAGAGAGAGAGAGAGAGAGAGAGAGAGAGAGAGAGAGAGAGAGAGAGAGAGAGAGAGAGAGAGAGAGTACATAAGTATACATCCCAATTGCATATGCCAATAACAATCGCTATAACTTCTTAATTAAAATTAGACTTAAATGACCTATAATGAATGGTGCATACTGCACTCAAATTCGTTTACTTGCTTACCTGATCCAACAAATCTTTTAAAAGTGAATTATTAAACTTCTATAGTGGTCGATGTCTTTTTACAATGTCAGTATTGAAACATAAAGACACAGGTGAATGATCCGAATTATAACTGGGCATAATATCAACACCATTAACAATTAATCCCAATTGTTCAGATGTTGAGACATAATCCAGTCTACGTCTTTGTACATCATTAAATCTTTGCCAGGTATATTTTCTTTAACCTGTGTGCAGATTTCTATAAGTATATACAAGATTCTACTGTTCCATCATTTCTAACATCTTGTTCCTACTTCTCATTCTATACACTTTTGAATGATGATTAGAATCAATCTTAGGATCAATTGCAATGTTCCAGTCCCTTCCAATCACAACACAGTCATTATCAAATGAAACAATATCCATCTGGTTTTCAAAGCACTCTGGGTGGTCACCACAGTGACTGCTTCGGCCATATATACCGAGCAACAAAAGAAACGCGAAAAAATTCTGCAATGTTTGATTAACAAAATCTCGATGAATTATAGAGTTAGCATTATCAAACGACAAAAGTTTACTGAAAGCATGTTTGACATACCTCTTTTGTGTAAGTGCATGTGCTAACAAACTGAATTACAGCTGGTTACTGTCCATCAGAGCTGTACTGAACGCGCACTCATCCGCTCGTTCCATTCTTATCAGTCACTCCAACAAATCAAATGTCCACACCAGCTGTTTGCAGTTAAGTCCACGTAAAGTGAAATGTTATTGAATTAAATGAAAGCTTTTTATAATTTAACTTTTGTGAAAAATCATAGCAATTTCAAAATCAATTTTCCAAATAAGCTCTTTTTGATTATTTTGATGCTGCGACTGTTTCAACACACGGGTCTTTCGTTGCTCGGTATACACTCCCCACAGTAAATCGTTTATTCAACATTTCTATATCAATCAAAATATATCGCCCCTCTGGATCTCTCACAACATTATGAAGTTTATATTCAAAAATAATTTTAAATAACACAGCAACTCCCCATAACTTGACTAAATGTAAAAAGGCGAGCAGAAACAATACTTACATTTGAGAGCTCAGACTGGAAATCTCCCCCGAGACACCCTACCTGTGACGTGCTTTATTACACTCGCAGCGGAACTTGCGCACCTGTCAGGTGGTGAACGTGTATGCGTCCTCAGCCTTTCACGTCGCAGAATTCAAAAGTTGGCGGTGACTACACTGAAAAGTGAAACAATTATGATTGACCCTGACTGAACCATACCTCCCTGCTCTTGCAAACCATTTTGTAGAGAGAGAGAGAGAGAGAGAGAGAGAGAGAGAGAGAGAGAGAGAGAGAGAGAGAGAGAGAGAGAGAGAGAGAGAGAGAGAGAGAGAGAGAGAGACACAGAGACACACAGACACACAGACACAGAGAGAGACAGAGAGAGACAGAGAGAGAGAGAGTGAGACAGAGAGAGACGGAGAGAGACAGAGAGAGACAGAGAGAGACAGAGAGAGAGACAGAGAGAGGGGTAATCTCTGAACTTTATTACGAAAGGACAAAGATTCGTATAACCTGACGTTCACCTGTAAATTCACGACACGCGTAAACTTCATCGACGGGTCAACTTTAAAGGTGATTTGCTTCATGTTGCTTTTTGCCAGTGCTTGACTCCAGGTCAAGTCCTTGGGTGAACTGGGCAGAGATGTCGACAATCTAAAAACGCATATAACTTTCCATAGATAGAATTAGATCAACGCGACCAAGCCACCATGCACTCGGTCGATTGAAGGGGTTTAAAGGCATTATTCATGATAGAGAAAGAGAGAGGGAGGGAGTGAGCGAAATCGAGATTGAGAGAGAGGTCAGAGAGAGAGACAGAGAAAGAGAGAAGAAAGAAGTGACAGAAAACGAGATTGAGGGAAAGAGACAGAGACAGGGAAAGAGAGAGGGGGTGAGAGAGAGAAAACAAGATTGAGGGAAAGAGACAGAGACAGGGAAAGAGAGAGGGAGGGAGACAGCGAGATTGAGAGAGAGCGACAGAGAAAGAGAGAGGAAGGAAGTGACAGAAAACGAGATTGAGAGAGAGAGACAGAGAAAGAGAGAGGGAGGGAGTGAGCGAAATCGAGATTGAGAGACAGAGACAGAGAAAGAGAGAGGGAGGGAGTGAGCGAAATCGGGATTGAGAGAGAGACACAGAGAAAAAGAGAGGAAGGAAGTGACAGAAAACAAGATTGAGGGAAAGAGTTAGACACAGGGAAAGAGAGAGGGGGTGTGAGAGAGAAAACAAGATTGAGGGAAAGAGACAGAGACAGGGAAAGAGAGAGGGGGTTAGCGAGATAAAATAAGATTGAGGGAAAGAGACAGAGAAAGAGAGATGGAGGGAGTGAGAGAGGGATAGGGGGTTGGGGGAGGAGAGAGAGATACAAAGTGGGAAAGGGTCAGGAAGTGCCAATGTCAATAACCATTTTGTTTATTTGCGATTGTAGTGGTAAACGTAGAAAGTGGTTGCTTATTCACGACAGGCCCTCGCCCTAACGAGGGATTACACTGATAAGAGATAAAGAGAGAGGAGAACAAAATGAAAGAAGGAGAGAGATGGGAATCAACAGATAAATGCTGCAAATCCTTTCTGAGTAATGAAGTTCAATTGCGACGTCTAAGTGTACGACAAGAGAACTGACACAGGGTAATACTGCTGACACAGGGTAATACTACTGACACAGGGTAATACTACTGACACAGGGTAATACTACTGACACAGGGTAATACTACTGACACAGAGTAATACTGCTGATACAGGGTAATAATACTGACACAGGGTAATACTACTTACACAGGGTAATACTACTGATACAGGGTAATACTACTGACACAGTGTAATACTACTGACACAGGGTAATACTACTGACACAGGGTAATACTGCTGACACAGGATAATACTACTGATACAGGGTAATACTACTGACACAGGGTAATACTGCTGACACAGGGTAATACTACTGACACAGGGTAATACTACTGACACAGGGTAATACTACTGACACAGGGTAATACTACTGACACAGGGTAATACTACTGACACAGGGTAATACTACTGACACAGGGTAATACTACTGACACAGGTTAATACTACTGACAGGGATTTTTACTGCAGTTGTTCTTTCTGTATATGATTCTACGTAAGATTTCTTCCCAAATTCAACATTCTTCTTGACTTTGTTTAAGAATTCAGCTCTTTTTTTTTTTAAAGCCTTATTGGTGGTACTGTATGCATTGGTGACGCATGGACCGCCCTTATCCTTGATTGACAGTGCCAAGTAAGATGGTGACGATCTAACAATGTAACATGTTTTCTTCCTCTGACCACGTGTGTGCTCAACCTGCCATAGGCATGATTTCCTCAGGTTCTGGAACCTGTAAAAATAGGGAGAGGGCCCCTAATATGGACCGGTATCTAATATGGACCGGTATCTAATATGGACCGGTATCTAATATGGACCGGTATCTAATATGGACCACCTCATGTTCTCACAAAGTAACGAACCACTGAATGTCTTCCTAAAGGACTTGAGAAATATTGTTATCAGATGGTTTGACTGTCATGTCTGCACGGAGGCATGGTTGACAAGTCAACGTTGCGGCCTGCATTTATATGGGGAGATTTATATAGCGCTTGACGTGACGTTTTCTCTAAGCGCTTTACATATTAATTTCTGCCGTGTGAGATGGACTTTTGTTTACACAATATATCACGCATTCACATCGGCCAGCAAACCTCAAGCCTATTAGGGCGAGCATTCACCTTTCACGGCCTTTATTCCAAGTCACACGGGTATTTGGTGGAAATGTTTAGCTATGCCTATAAAATTTTGCCAGGAAAGACCCTTTTGTCAATCGTGGGATCTTTAACGTGCACACCCCAATGTAGTGTACACGAAGGGACCTCGGTTTTACGTCTCACTCAAAAGCTCACCACCACATCTCTCTTTGGGCTACTGATACCGGACGTCATTGACACTGGTGAAACGATGTTTGCCGCACAGAAGACATGTGAAAGCATGAAGGTCATTTTTGACTTCTTTGGGTGTGCCATGTATCCCCGAGGCTAGCGAGCGCTTCCATGAATGTTGAATTGTGCAGATTCACAGTCATAACATCTGATAACAATTAAGTAGATGTGCAACGCCAAGGCACTGCATACCCCAGCGAAAGACAAACCTCTCTCTCTCTCTCTCTCTCTCTCTCTCTCTCTCTCTCTCTCTCTCTCTCTCTCTCTCTCTCTCTCTCTCTCTCTCTCAAACACACACACGAACGCACACACACACACACACACACACACACACACACACACACACACACACACACACACACACACACACACACCTCAAGTTACACACGTACAAAAATACACACTCACTCACACGCACTTACTCACTCACTCTCTCTCACACACTTCATACACACAAAACACACCCCAATACGCACATATAGACAGACGGACATACACACCTTTACAAACAAACACACACATACACACACACACATACACTTACGCACACGCACAAACACACTCCCACCCACCCACTCTCTCTCTCTCTCTCTCTCTCTCTCTCTTTCTCTCTTATACAGACACTCACACACACACACACACACACACACACACACACACACACACACACACACACACACACACACATTGACTCACACAAATCTCATACATACAAAACACACACTTATACGCACATACACGGTTGGCCTATCAATCAATCAATCAATCAATCAATGAGGCTTATATCGCGCATATTCCGTGGGTACAGCTCTGCAGTGATGCCGTGTGAGATGAAATTTTATACGGCCAGTAATTGCAGCCATTTCGGCGCATATTTACCTTTCACAGCCTATTATTCCAAGTCACACGGGTATAGGTAGACAATTATTAACTGTGCCTAAGCAATTTTGCCAGGAAAGACCCTTTTGTCAATCGTGGGATCTTTAACGTGCACACCCAATGTAGTGTACACGGGGGGAGAGTTCGGACACCGAAGAGAGTCTGCACACAAAGTTGACTCTGAAATAAATTTCCGCCGAACCTGGGATCGAACTCACGCTGACAGCGGCCAACTGAATACAAATCCAGCGCGCTACAAACTGAGCTATATCCCCGCCTAGTGGTAAGGCGTCCGCCCCGTGATCGGGAGGTCGTGGGTTAGAACCCAGGCCGGGTCATACCTAAGACTTTACAATTGGCAATCTAGTGGCTGCTCCGCCTGGCGTCTGGCATTATGGGGTTCGTGCATGCTAGGACTGGTTGGTCCGGTGTCAGAATATTGTGACTGGGTGAGACATGAAGCCTGTGCTGTGACTTCTGCCTTGTCTGTGGCGCATGTTATATCTCAAAGCAGCACCGCCCTGATAATTACGGCCCAAACAAACAAATACGCACATAGACAGACGGACACACACACCTTTACAAACAAACACATATACACACTCATACACACACAAACATACACACAAACTCATGCACACACACATTCACACACACACACACACTCTTTCTCCCTCTCTCTCAGTCTTTCTTACACACACACACATACACACACACACACATACACACACACACACCACACACACACGAGTACAGACTCAAGCACGCACACACACACACACACACACACACACACACACACACACACGCACACACACACTAACACTAACACATGTGCACAAAATGAACACACACACACACACACACACACACACACACACACACACACACACACACACACACACACACACAAACAGTAACACTAACACATGTGCACAAAATGAACACAAACACACACACCGCGCGAGAGAGAAAGACTACAGGGAGGCATGACGTCATGATGCATTAATTGACGTCAAAGACTTTCGACCGTGACGTATTCTTCTTACGCGAGCTTTATCCATAGACTTGGAAACTACGGAATTTCTACCCGTCCAAAGCGGCCTTGGGTGGCGTTTGCTCAAAAAATGGGGGCGCCAATTTTACCCACCGTATTTTTGTTAGTATGGTCCCAATTTTTGGTGAACTTCCATCTCCAACTGTGGCCCATTTTCGGGCACAAAGAATCCTTCTTTATCATGTATTATTCGGTATGCACATTTCTCAAATCGATTACAGTATAGCGTTCACGGGATACCTCCAGCTTCGCTGGGATAATTATTTCTCAAGTCCTTTAGGAATACATTCAGTGGTTCGTGTAGTAGTTCGTCTATTGGAACTCGTCATTATATGCCTCTTGGTGTATACTACATGTCTTTTTGTCATTGATATCGTGCTATCATGGTGGAAGGAGTACTGGAGAGGAGGGGTGTTCTTGAAATAATCACAGACAACATGAAAATATTCGAGTCTACCGTGGATGTTTGTTTTTGTTTTGATTGCCTGTTCCTTTTCACAATGTTACTGCTTGGTTACATATTAGTTTTACAATGTATGTCGAACTAGAAGTGAGCATGAACGATTCCGATCAGCTAGATGACTGGACCCGTCTCAAACGGCCATTTGCCCCTGAACGCCATTTCACGATGAACAGCATGACGCGTTTAGGTATAGAAGATGTTAAATGTTATAGTTGTTAGGGCCTATACTATTTTTTTTTTAGCATTCTCAGTCTGATAATACACATGAAATGTCCAACCAATTGCTATTCTTTTTAACACTTGTATAAAAACAACAATTGTAGGCCTTAGATTTGGTATATTAATGAATAAGAAGAATTTATGAACGGCACTTTGTGTTTCTTATCTATTTATTTACGCGTTCTCTCTCTCTCTCTCTCTCTCTCTCTCTCTCTCTCTCTCTCTCTATCTCTCTCTCTCTCTCTCTCTTTCTTTCTCTCTCTCTCTCTCTTGTGTGCTTTTGTTGCAGGTCAGGGGTCAAGGTTAGGTCAGATCGCGTGAAGCATTGTGGTATAGATTCACTTCTCAGTTCTAACCGAGCTGCATTCGCTGATTTGGGGAAGACGATTTCACATTGTTCGGTTTCGTAGTGGCTCCAGAAAAAATAGATAAAGAAGATACCAAAGGAGATTTCCTACAGGTTGATCTGCACAGCGTGTTTTCAATGTCTGCGCGAGGAAGCGCTGTCGAAAGGGCAGTGTCGATAGTGGCAGTCGTGTCCCCGTAAGTAGGCTACAGACAGACAGATCTAGATCTAGCGTCTCCCCCTCTTGCACTGTGTCTATGCTTACTGTGTGTGTGTATGTGTGACGGAGTGATTGAGTTTGTGTTACTGTTTGTCGATTTCTTACGGGAGCCTTGAAGGCTTCGCCTCTTGTTATCTCTTGCGTTACTGACAATATCGTTATTGAAACTATCACAGTGCACTAAGAGATGTATAGAGCAAATCTCAAAAATGATTATTGGTGCTTTTCGTTCAAAAGTTCATTGTACCGATTTGATCTTTAAATCTCTTAGCGCACTGTGATGTCTCAATAACTTGGGAGGGGGGGGGGGGTGTTCGGGTGGGGGGGGGGGGGGGGGGGGGTGCGTGGTCAACCTGCAGGTCTTCACGAAGAGAAGCTAAACTCTGACTCCATTCACCTTGATGAGACAAGCAGTAGTCGTTGTGCAGTATAGTCGTTGTGTGTGTGTGTGTTTGCTTTAGATTATTAGTTATAGTTAACTTACATTCTTTATTTTGATCTGACTTGTGTTAGGGTATTAGCATTATTTTGACCTTGACACTACCTGCAGAGGCTTTCTGTGTATATTAAATACATAATCACATGTACTGAACATAAGCAAAGCTTGTTGTATATTCCTAAGTTTTATTGTTTGTTTAACATGCCACCCCAAGTTATTTGAATAAAATCATGTTTAAATGAACGCGCGTGTCTAATCCAAGCAGGTTCGCCATTAAGTCAAAAGGATTAAAGAAAGCACAAATTAATCTATGTCGTGCAATTACTGATGTCAATGCTAAACCGACCTCAGGTGACGGAGGGGATACACTTTGTAATGAGAGTGCGTTAATCCCTTCAATAAACGTATATATGACAATGTCTTAATCTCTCCCATAAGCTTATAGATGACGATGCGTTAATCCCCTCGGTAAAATTGTCGTTAAACGGGATCTCCTCCCTGTCGGAAGAATGTAAACAACCACACATGCACCAGTCATCAGGCTTAAAACAAAATCCTCCCACTTGAATAACGGCAGAAGTCATGAGCTTCTGTGGCAGATATATGAGAGAGCTCCCCCAGTCACGTCTTCAGAAAAGAAGTCAACCGCTACAGCCAACGAGAAGTCAATCGCTACAGCCAACGAGAAGTCAACCACTACAGCCAACGAGAAGTCAACCACTACAGCCAACGAGAAGTCAACCACTACAGCCAACGAGAAGTCAATCACTACAGCCAACGAGAAGTCAATAGCTACAGCCAACGAGAAGTCAACCGCTACAGCCAACGAGAAGTCAACCACTACAGCCAACGAGAAGTCAATCGCTAAAGCCAACGAGAAGTCAATAGCTACAGCCAACGAGAAGTCAATCGCTAAAGTCAACGAGTAGTCAACCGCTACAGCCAACGAGAAGTCAACCACTACAGCCAACGAGAAGTCAACCGCTACAGCCAACGAGAAGTCAACCGCTACAGCCAACGAGAAGTCAATAGCTACAGCCAACGAGAAGTCAACCGCTACAGCCAACGAGAAGTCAATCGCTACAGCCAACGAGAAGTCAATCGCTACAGCCAACGGGTAGTCAACCGCTACAGCCAACGAGAAGTCAACCACTACAGCCAACGAGAAGTCAATCGCTACAGCCAACGAGAAGTCAATCGCTAAAGCCAACGAGTAGTCAACCGCTACAGCCAACGAGAAGTCAACCACTACAGCCAACGAGAAGTCAACCGCTACGGCCAACGAGAAGTCAACCGCTACAGCCAACGAGAAGTCAATAGCTACAGCCAACGAGAAGTCAATCGCTACAGCCAACGAGAAGTCAATCGCTGCAGCCAACGAGTAGTCAACTACTACAGCCAACGAGTAGACAACCACTACAGCCAACGAGTAGTCAACCACTACAGCCAACGGAAGAAGGTTTTCCTACTGTTTGGTAGGTATTACAATTGTAAGACTAATCTTCTTCTTGTGATCTAAATCACACGAACAAAATGTTTTGACATAGATTTACGTGATCCCATTTTTCTGTTGTTTTCCAGCCTTTAACCCGAGACAAAAAGTTGAAGTGGGATGATGTCTGTTGTTTTCCAGCTTTTAACCCGAGACAAAAAGTTGAAGTGGGATGATGTCTGTTGTTTTCCAGCCTTTAACCCGAGACAAAAAGTTGAAGTGGGATGATGTCTGTTGTTTTCCAGCCTTTAACCCGAGACAAAAAGTTGAAGTGGGATGATGTCTGTTGTTTTCCAGCCTTTAACCCGAGACAAAAAGTTGAAGTGGGATGATGTCTGTTGTTTTCCAGCCTTTAACCCGAGACAAAAAGTTGAAGTGGGATGATGTCTGTTGTTTTCCAGCCTTTAACCCGAGACAACAAGTTGAAGTGGGATGATGTCTGTTGTTTTCCAGCCTTTAACCCGAGACAACAAGTTGAAGTGGGATGATGTCTGTTGTTTTCCAGCCTTTAACCCGAAATAAAAAGTTGAAGTGGGATGATGTCTGTTGTTTTCCAGCCTTTAACCCGAGACAAAAAGTTGAAGTGGGATGATGTCTGTTGTTTTCCAGCCTTTAACCCGAGACAAAAAGTTGAAGTGGGATGATGTCTGTTGTTTTCCAGCCTTTAACCCGAGACAAAAAGTTGAAGTGGGATGATGTCTGTTGTTTTCCAGCCTTTAACCCGAGACAAAAAGTTGAAGTGGGATGATGTCTGTTGTTTTCCAGCCTTTAACCCGAGACAACAAGTTGAAGTGGGATGATGTCTGTTGTTTTCCAGCCTTTAACCCGAGACAACAAGTTGAAGTGGGATGATGTCTGTTGTTTTCCAGCCTTTAACCCGAGACAACAAGTTGAAGTGGGATGATGTCTGTTGTTTTCCAGCCTTTAACCCGAGACAAAAAGTTGAAGTGGGATGATGTCTGTTGTTTTCCAGCCTTTAACCCGAGACAACAAGTTGAAGTGGGATGATGTCTGTTGTTTTCCAGCCTTTAACCCGAGACAACAAGTTGAAGTGGGATGATGTCTGTTGTTTTCCAGCCTTTAACCCGAGACAACAAGTTGAAGTGGGATGATGTATGCACGCTGTCTCTTTCTCGTTCTTCTCCTGATTTCGATCGCAGGTAAGAAACATTAGCTGCACTTCCTTGGCTCCGTCTTTCTGTCTGTCCACTTCCAAAGCCACAGTGCAACTTGTGACTGTATGATTATGCTTTTCATTGTGTCTTTGTGTTACAACAATGCGATGTGGTGCTTAAAGACAAATTTCAATAGTTATTTGCAATGAACATTGACATCAACATATTCTTATTTTAACTTATCGTATTGACAGAGTACCATTTATTCAATCCATTCACTACTAGACTGAATGGGTGCACAAGGGCGGGAGAAGAAGTTTTTCTGTGTGTGTGTGTGTGTGTGTGTGTGTGTGTGTGTGTGTGTGTGTATGTGTGTGTGTGTGTGTGTGTGTGTGTGTGTGTTACAACAATCAATCATACCTGCATCGACGGACGTGGGTGGGTTGGTGGGTGTGTGTGTGTGTGTGTGTGTGTGTGTGGGATTTGGGTGCGTGTGTGTGTGTGTGTGTGTGTGTGTGTGTGTGTGTGTGTGTGTGTGCGTGCGTGTGTGTGTGTAGATTGATTCCTTCCGAGGAAACTACCGGTACTTGACCGATCTTCATGAAACTTTACATACACATTCTTCCAAATGATATCCCTAGGTTTCTTTTTCTTTTTTCCGATAAATGTATTTGATGCCTTGCGCAAGAAATCTTCGACGAAAGCCGAACTATGGGATTGTATTTATGCTTGGAAGCTAAAAAAAAAAAAAAAAAAAAGTTAAAAAAAGAAAGTTAAAAAAAAAGGTTTGGTCATCACAAATCTCAAATTCGAAGAAAAATTAAGATTTTAGTAATCGATGAAAAGATCGATACAACCTGTTCTTTTTATTTCCTGATTAAAAATGTTCAGATATGTTGTGTTTTTATTAAGAAAAAGCTTAGAAAATTAAAACAAATCATGGAAAGTGCGTTTTACTGTGACTTTTCTATACTGGCTTTTCAGTATGTCAGCGTTTTTAATACCGAGTTGTTGTAATCGACAACGTACGCATTCTCTATGTGAAATGCAATGCGTTCAGTATTATTCTGTGAATTTGATAGATTAATAAAAGGTATACATTTCGCTTCACGTAGTTTGTTTTTGGGTTACACTTGCTCAGGTGGTCCAGGAAATATTTTGGCCTAAATTGAAAAAATGATACAATTTTAGCATAATTTATGAAAACGTCATGTAAATTCGTTATTTTTAGCCACATCAGGCCGTCGCGATATAACCTTGAATGGTTGAAAACGACGTTAAACACCAAATAAAGAAAGCCACATCAGAAAGACACCTTACAATACAACAAATAGAGACACATCAATACATCGAACGTTATACTAACCAGGGATTAACACCGCTTCACAAATAGGTCCTGTGATCATATTTAACATTCTGTATCATAACGTACGTCCGATTGATTTCTTTATTTTTGTCCCACTTGTTTCATCACAATATAAAATTATTAAAGACACAATGTTAGCAAAATATTAGCGAAGTCAAATGTGGGGGTCAATCGCTGCCGTTTGTTTTAATGTCACAACTGCCGCGACGTCTCGTCAAAGATCATATCCCAATGGGAAAGGCTGACTTCAATAATAGAGAGACATATAGAAGCAGTGGTGGGTCGTTTACGGTGGTGGGTGCTCTTTTTAGCACTATATAACACAGGCAAAACTGGCTGCTCCCATAGAAACCTTCGTCGTGAAAACAGCTAGTTTAACAAGCGCATCTTCGTCTTCGCTGTGTGATTTAGGCAAAGAGGGTTGTGGGTATTCATACTTTCCTTTTGGTTGTGATCCTATTTGATCTGAGCTACTTAAAGAGCTGTCACTCTGTTAACTAGTGACTGTAGGGTAAATTGAACCAGTACCCCTGTTCTGCTGTGACACAGCGGGCGCCGGGAAAGCTATGCTAACGGGAATACAGGAAACTTGACCAGTTAATTTGCCTATAGGTTAACTGTCCTGTACAGGTGATTGGCTCTTTCCTTTTCACGATGACGCTGATTGGTTCTCTCATCGACAGGACACCCACCGTCCTGCTAACACTCTCTATTGCCACCGCAAAGCGTGAGTGATAAAGGTGACCCACTGACCTCGCGTGATCTGTGACGTATTAACAAGATGTAAATCAAGACGTTGGCCTAGGCCTCAATTGAAAAACATCTTGAAAAACAGCTGACAGGTTTTAGCTGCTCTTTGGTTCCAGGGAGGAATCTGATTTTGTCCGACGACCGTGCGTACCCTACTTCCAGCCGACTCACCACATTTGAAAAGCCGAATCGACGCAGCAGAGATATACGTGAGTTCAAGTGCAAACACACAGTCAGACACACATGTAAACAAAGCAAACACACAGTTAGACACACATGTAAACAAAGCAAACACACAGTTAGACACACATGTAAACACAGCAAACACACAGTCAGACACACATGTAAACAAAGCAAACACACAGTCAGACACACATGTAAACAAAGCAAACAGACAGACGGAAACCTACAGCAATATGCGGGTGTGTAATAAAGGAATGTAATATGCGGGTGTGTAATAAAGGAATGTAATATGCGGGTGTGTAATAAAGGAATGTAATATGCGGGTGTGTAATAAAGGAATGTAATATGCGGGTGTGTAATAAAGGAATGTAATATGCGGGTGTGTAATAAAGGAATGTAATATGCGGGTGTGTAATAAAGGAATGTAATATGCGGGTGTGTAATAAAGGAATGTAATATGCGGGTGTGTAATAAAGTAATGTAATATGCGGGTGTGTAATAAAGGAATTTAATACACTCTTTGAATGCAATTTATGTTCCTTATAAGGTCAAACGCGTCTTTTTTTAATTTCCATATAAGGTAAAAGGTGGTGTAAAGCTGTGGAAAAACCCAGGAAACCATTGTGTAAATATCTGAGCATGCGCTTTGAAGAGCTAAAACGTTGTGTAAATATCTGAGCATGCGCACTCACGGTAAAAACTAGTCAAAATTCACACTACGTCTAATTTTATAGGTGCGCACGAATCTTCCAACGCTTGGCTTGGAAATACCAATGGCGCTCCAGGGAACAGGAGATTTTTCACCGGTTCTTAACAAAATCTCCAGTCCAGTAACATTGGAATCATTTTATACCACCTATAGTTATCATAATGGATCTGGAAAGGATATTGCTTAAATTGCGTCCACTTACAACTATAATGCACCTAAGAAATGAAACCTTGAACGCTGTGACATTTCTGTTTGCTGCAGAGTGTTTCTGCTTGTGAGATCTAAAAGCGACAAGCAATAATGATTGTGAACGTTAAAGAATGAACGATAACGACAATTCCTACAACAGGCACTTACTTTCTGTAGCCTTATGAGTACGTGCTGCAAGAACATTTCTTTTTATTTTACGCCAGGCCATCGTAAACGATCTCCAGAACTTTGTGAACGACAGCACACTGAAATGTCGCCCGACACACATTTGCCAGCAGACCGACTTTGGAACTCGTGACGTCAAATGTTCGAAACAAATTGCAACATTTGTTTCCAACATACGTCATGTTTGGCCGATATTTTGATTCTCCAGAGTGTTGCAGTCTTGCAAGAGTAAAACAAATCGTCTTGTTTGTTTTGTTCTCCAGAGTGTTTCAGTCTTGCAAGAGTAAAACAAATCGTCTTGTTTGTTTTGTTCTCCAGAGTGTTTCAGTGTGAACTCAATATAAGGTGAGAGCACAGCTGACAACAGAAGCTGACAAATATGACATCAAATGATCGGACTACTTTAAAGGTCGGATGTACGAAACACATTCATTGACCACAGATTTCCGGATTAGGCGTCGAGGCCCTGTATGGGATGTAAACAGACAGTGATGTGTCTAAAACATAACAACACACGTCTTACCGCATTAAAGTGTACTAAAGAAATTACACAATGTTCTATTGTAACTCACGTTGGGAATCCCTCGCGACTTTCTTTGTTTAGTGCTAAGGGGGTCTCGGCAAGCCTCGACCCCCGTAAGTGCCCCACTAAACAAAGAAAGTCTCTCGGGATTCCCAACGTGAGTTATAAATAGAACATTGTGTAATATCTATAGATACTTTGATCGACCAGCGATTTGATACACCTGAAGTTCACAACCTGCCTGTTGTTAAATAGAATATTGCAACAAATTTAACAAATCAATGTAAGGTATTGAATGGTGCAATGTTAAATGGTGCAATGTGACGTCTTCAATGGTACAATGTGACGTAGTCAATGGTGCAGTGTGACGTATTCAAGGGTGAAATGTGATGTATTCAATGATACAATGTGACATATTTAATGGAGCAATGTGACCTATTCAAAAGTGTAATTTAACCTATTCAATGGTAAACTGTGACGTTTTCAATGGTGTATTGTGACGCGTTCAATGGTGCAAAATGTCGTACTCAATGGTGCAATGTGACGTATTCAATGGTGCAATGTGACGTATTCAATGGTGCAATGTGACGTATTCAATGGTGTAATGTGATGTATTCAATGGTGCAATGTGACGTATTCAATGGTGCAATGTGACGTATTCAATGGTGCAATGTGATGTATTCAATGGTGCAATGTGACGTATTCAATGGTGCAATGTGACGTATTCAATGGTGCAATGTGATGTATTCAATGGTGCACCATGAAGTGCACCGGTGTATGTGATATTATGTTTAGATGTCAGACACACATATTTTATGAAAATGTTAGCCATTATATCTTTTATTTGATGGTTATACGCATACATATATGTCTCACCAAAACATATTCCAACAACACATACACATTTAAAGGAGATTAACGAATTAAAAAAAAGTAAAAAATAAAAGAGGTATTGTATATGAAAATGTTAATGTCCATTGTAGCTCAAGCACATTCATAACAGCTTATAAGGAATATTGTAACAATCAGTGGTATTTATTAAACGCCCCACATGATGTGCTTGGCAAATAAATAAAAATTAAAAAAATGGCGCACTATGACGTATTCTAAGGTGCAATGTGAAGTATTCAATGCTGCAATGTGACGGATCGTGTGTTCGCAGACACTATTACCAAGATGAACAAGAGGCAGATGCATGGTTATCTGCCGGAGGAGAAATTGGAAGAGAAAGGGTGAGTTGTGTTGCCCCCTTGGAGTCTGTGACATCTTATTTCAGAGAAAACAAAATTATATTTTTATAAATAGACTGCACACATAGGTTTCCAGTAAAAGCCGAACAAAGAAGTTGAAAAATAAAATGATAAACCTAAATACTTAAAAATCGGATGTTGTTCTTGTTGTTGTTGTTGTTTTTATTTCAAAAAAGATTTACATCCAAAAACAAAACAA
>NC_090260.1:49383188-49390688 GCF_037325665.1 Littorina saxatilis
GAACGAGTCCAGAAACCGGTTTGTGCGACGATTGAATAAGCTAAGGAACGAGTCCAGAAACCGGTTTGTGCGACGATTGAATAAGCTAAGGAACGAGTCCAGAAACCGGTTTGTGCGACGATTGAATAAGCTAAGGAACGAGGCCAGAAACCGGTTTGTGCGACGATTGAATAAGCTAAGGAACGAGGCCAGAAACCGGTTTGTGCGACGATTGAATAAGCTAAGGAACGAGTCCAGAAACCGGTTTGTGCGACGATTGAATAAGCTAAGGAACGAGGCCAGAAACCGGTTTGTGCGACGATTGAATAAGCTAAGGAACGAGTCCAGAAACCGGTTTGTGCGACGATTGAATAAGCTAAGGAACGAGTCCAGAAACCGGTTTGTGCGACGATTAAATAAGCTAAGGAACGAGGCCAGAAACCGGTTTGTGCGACGATTGAATAAGCTAAGGAACGAGTCCAGAAACCGGTTTGTGCGACGATTGAATAAGCTAAGGAACGAGTCCAGAAACCGGTTTGTGCGACGATTGAATAAGCTAAGGAACGAGGCCAGAAACCGGTTTGTGCGACGATTGAATAAGCTAAGGAACGAGTCCAGAAACCGGTTTGTGCGACGATTGAATAAGCTAAGGAACGTGGCCAGAAACCGGTTTGTGCGACGATTGAATGAGCTAAGGAACGAGTCCAGAAACCGGTTTGTGCGACGATTGAATAAGCTAAGGAACGAGTCCAGAAACCGGTTTGTGCGACGATTGAATAAGCTAAGGAACGAGGCCAGAAACCGGTTTGTGCGACGATTGAATAAGCTAAGGAACGAGGCCAGAAACCGGTTTGTGCGACGATTGAATAAGCTAAGGAACGAGGCCAGAAACCGGTTGGTGCGACGATTGAATAAGCTAAGGAACGAGGCCAGAAACCGGTTTGTGCGACGATTGAATAAGCTAAGGAACGAGTCCAGAAACCGGTTTGTGCGACGATTGAATAAGCTAAGGAACGAGGCCAGAAACCGGTTTGTGCGACGATTGAATAAGCTAAGGAACGAGTCCAGAAACCGGTTTGTGCGACGTTTGAATAAGCTAAGGAACGTGGCCAGAAACCGGTTTGTGCGACGATTGAATGAGCTAAGGAACGAGTCCAGAAACCGGTTTGTGCGACGATTGAATAAGCTAAGGAACGAGTCCAGAAACCGGTTTGTGCGACGATTGAATAAGCTAAGGAACGAGTCCAGAAACCAGTTTGTGCGACGATTGAATAAGCTAAGGAACGAGGCCAGAAACCGGTTTGTGCGACGATTGAATAAGCTAAGGAACGAGGCCAGAAACCGGTTGGTGCGACGATTGAATAAGCTAAGGAACGAGGCCAGAAACCGGTTTGTGCGACGATTGAATAAGCTAAGGAACGAGTCCAGAAACCGGTTTGTGCGACGATTGAATAAGCTAAGGAACGAGGCCAGAAACCGGTTTGTGCGACGATTGAATAAGCTAAGGAACGAGGCCAGAAACCGGTTTGTGCGACGATTGAATAAGCTAAGGAACGAGGCCAGAAACCGGTTTGTGCGACGATTGAATAAGCTAAGGAACGAGGCCAGAAACCGGTTTGTGCGACGATTGAATAAGCTAAGGAACGAGGCCAGAAACCGGTTTGTGCGACGATTGAATAAGCTAAGGAACGAGGCCAGAAACCGGTTTGTGCGACGATTGAATAAGCTAAGGAACGAGGCCAGAAACCGGTTTGTGCGACGATTGAATAAGCTAAGGAACGAGTCCAGAAACCGGTTTGTGCGACGATTGAATAAGCTAAGGAACGAGGCCAGAAACCGGTTTGTGCGACGATTGAATAAGCTAAGGAACGAGTCCAGAAACTGGTTTGTGCGACGATTGAATAAGCTAAGGAACGAGTCCTGAAACCGGTTTGTGCGACGATTGAATAAGCTAAGGAACGAGTCCAGAAACCGGTTTGTGCGACGATTGAATAAGCTAAGGAACGAGTCCAGAAACCGGTTTGTGCGACGATTGAATAAGCTAAGGAACGAGGCCAGAAACCGGTTTGTGCGACGATTGAATAAGCTAAGGAACGAGGCCAGAAACCGGTTTGTGCGACGATTGAATAAGCTAAGGAACGAGTCCAGAAACCGGTTTGTGCGACGATTGAATAAGCTAAGGAACGAGGCCAGAAACCGGTTTGTGCGACGATTGAATAAGCTAAGGAACGAGGCCAGAAACCGGTTTGTGCGACGATTGAATAAGCTAAGGAACGAGGCCAGAAACCGGTTTGTGCGACGATTGAATAAGCTAAGGAACGAGGCCAGAAACCGGTTTGTGCGACGATTGAATAAGCTAAGGAACGAGGCCAGAAACCGGTTTGTGCGACGATTGAATAAGCTAAGGAACGAGTCCAGAAACCGGTTTGTGCGACGATTGAATAAGCTAAGGAACGAGGCCAGAAACCGGTTTGTGCGACGATTGAATAAGCTAAGGAACGAGGCCAGAAACCGGTTTGTGCGACGATTGAATAAGCTAAGGAACGAGGCCAGAAACCGGTTTGTGCGACGATTGAATAAGCTAAGGAACGAGGCCAGAAACCGGTTTGTGCGACGATTGAATAAGCTAAGGAACGAGGCCAGAAACCGGTTTGTGCGACGATTGAATAAGCTAAGGAACGAGGCCAGAAACCGGTTTGTGCGACGATTGAATAAGCTAAGGAACGAGGCCAGAAACCGGTTTGTGCGACGATTGAATAAGCTAAGGAACGAGTCCAGAAACAGGTTTGTGCGACGATTGAATAAGCTAAGGAACGAGTCCTGAAACCGGTTTGTGCGACGATTGAATAAGCTAAGGAACGAGTCCAGAAACCGGTTTGTGCGACGATTGAATAAGCTAAGGAACGAGTCCAGAAACCGGTTTGTGCGACGATTGAATAAGCTAAGGAACGAGGCCAGAAACCGGTTTGTGCGACGATTGAATAAGCTAAGGAACGAGGCCAGAAACCGGTTTGTGCGACGATTGAATAAGCTAAGGAACGAGTCCAGAAACCGGTTTGTGCGACGATTGAATAAGCTAAGGAACGAGGCCAGAAACCGGTTTGTGCGACGATTGAATAAGCTAAGGAACGAGGCCAGAAACCGGTTTGTGCGACGATTGAATAAGCTAAGGAACGAGGCCAGAAACCGGTTTGTGCGACGATTGAATAAGCTAAGGAACGAGGCCAGAAACCGGTTTGTGCGACGATTGAATAAGCTAAGGAACGAGGCCAGAAACCGGTTTGTGCGACGATTGAATAAGCTAAGGAACGAGGCCAGAAACCGGTTTGTGCGACGATTGAATAAGCTAAGGAACGAGTCCAGAAACTGGTTTGTGCGACGATTGAATAAGCTAAGGAACAAGTCCAGAAACCGGTTTGTGCGACGATTGAATAAGCTAAGGAACGAGTCCAGAAACCGGTTTGTGCGACGATTGAATAAGCTAAGGAACGAGGCCAGAAACCGGTTTGTGCGACGATTGAATAAGCTAAGGAACGAGGCCAGAAACCGGTTTGTGCGACGATTGAATAAGATAAGGAACGAGGCCAGAAACCGGTTTGTGCGACGATTGAATAAGCTAAGGAACGAGTCCAGAAACCGGTTTGTGCGACAATTGAATAAGCTAAGGAACGAGGCCAGAAACCGGTTTGTGCGACGATTGAATAAGCTAAGGAACGAGGCCAGAAACCGGTTTGTGCGACGATTGAATAAGCTATCAAGCACATCTCAGACTGACCCAAAATAAAGCGTTTTAAAAAGCAAAACACGTGTGCACCACGTTCTTTTGTGTGTGTGTGTGTGTGTGTGTGTGTGTGTGTGTGTGTGTGTGTGTGTGTGTGTGTGTGTGTGTGTGTGTGTGTGTGTGTGTTTGTGTGTGTGTAGAGCGATTCAGACTAAACTACTGGACCGATCTTTATGAAATTTGAAATAAGAGTTCCTGGGAATGATATCCCCGGACTTTCTTTTACAATTAGTCAAGTTTTGACTAAATGTTTTAACATAGAGGGGGAATCGAGACGAGGGTCGTGGTGTGTGTGTGTGTGTGTGTGTGTGTGTGTGTGTGTGTGTGTGTGTGTGTGTGTGTGTGTGTGTAGAGTGATGCAGACTAAACTACTGGACCGATCTTTATGAAATTTGACATGAGAGTTCCTGGGAATGATATCATCGGACTTTTTTTTCATTTTTTCGATAAATACCTTTGATGACGTCATATCCGGCTTTTTGTAAAAGTTGGGGCGGCACTGTCACACCCTCATTTTTCAATCAAATTGATTGAAATTTTGGCCAAGCAATCTTCGACAAAGGCCGAACTTTAATATTGCATTTCAGCTCGGTGGCTTAAAAACTAATGAATGAGTTTGGTCATTAAAAATCGGAAACTTGTAATTAAAATTATTTTTTTATTAAACAATCCAAAAACAATTTCATCTTATTCTTCGTCATTTTCTGATTCCAAAAACAAATACATATGTTATATTTGGATTACAAACAAGCTCTAAAAATTAAAAATATGAAAATTATGATTAAATTAATTGTCCAAAATCGATTTAGAAACAATTTTATTTGATTCCTTGTCGTTCCCTGATTCCAAAATCATATAGATATGATATGTTCGGATAAAAAACAAACTCAGTACGCTAAAAAAAATAGATACAGAAAAGCGTGTTATCCGTCTCAGCGCGACCATTACCACACTATTCTGGCTTGTCGATTTCACTGCCTTTGCCACGAGCGGTTGACTGACGAAACTACGAGTATGCGGTCTTGGTGAGAAAATGTATAGTGCGTTCAGTTTCATTCTGTGAGTTCGACAGCTTGACTAAATGTTGTTATTTCGCCTTACGCGACTTGTTTACTTGTATTATGTGTCAGTACTGTCACAGTCTTGTTAAGGGCCGGATACCTTACAAATAACACCCTCTCTCTCTCCCTCTCTCTCCCTCTCTCTCTCTCTTACTCTCTCTCTCTCTCTTACTCTCTCTCTCTCTCTCTCCCACCCTCTCTCTCTTCCATTCTCTCTCTCTCCCACCCTCTCTCTCTCTCTCCCTCTCTCTCTCTCTCTCTCTCTCCCACCCTCTCTCTCTCTTCCACTTTCTCTCTCTCTCCCACCCTCTCTCTCTCTCTCTCTCTCTCTCTCTCTCTCTCTCTCTCTGGGGGGGGGTCTCGCGAGATCTTCGAGCAGCAGGGCGGAAAATTTAGAGCTCTCGATTCAACGTTGCCGAGAAACGCTCAATATTCTTTCACAATGCCAGCTGTTGGACTCCCAACAGCTCTGGAAGGTACCCTGGGGGCCCTGCTAAAGGAAAATGCCGTGTGTTCATGGAAAATCTGCGCTGAAGGCACAAAAACGACAGTCGTCCTGCGACTTGTGTCAATCTCCGACTCGGACCGGCCAGCCATGACTCGACATTTTCGCCGCAAACCACCAAGCCAGCTTCAGCGCGACAGGCTTCGTGCACAAGAACGACAGGAAAAGAAAGAGAAAGGTAATCAGAACGAACCAAAGGCAAGTCAGAATTGCTCTTCAATGTCAAATCTTTCGATTTCGCCGAGGCCACAAATGACACAACAACAACCCTTGGGATGTAACGTTGACACACAACACAGTAGCAGTGACGTTGACACACAACACAGTAGCAGTAACGTTGACACACAACACAGTAGCAGTGACGTTGACACACAACACAGTAGCAGTGACGTTGACACACAACACAGTAGCAGTAACGTTGACACACAACACAGTAGCAGTGACGTTGACACACAACACAGTAGCAGTGACGTTGACACACAACACAGTAGCAGTGACGTTGACACACAACACAGTAGCAGTGACGTTGACACACAACACAGTAGCAGTGACGTCGACACACAACACAGTAGCAGTGACGTTGACACACAACACAGTAGCAGTAACGTTGACACACAACACAGTAGCAGTGACGTTGACACACAACACAGTAGCAGTGACGTCGACACACAACACAGTAGCAGTGACGTTGACACACAACACAGTAGCAGTGACGTCGACACACAACACAGTAGCAGTGACGTTGACACACAACACAGTAGCAGTAACGTCGACACACAACACAGTAGCAGTGACGTTGACACACAACACAGTAGCAGTGACGTCGACACACAACACAGTAGCAGTGACGTTGACACACAACACAGTAGCAGTGACGTTGACACACAACACAGTAGCAGTGACGTTGACACACAACACAGTAGCAGTGACGTTGACACACAACACAGTAGCAGTGACAACTTTGCACGTGTTGCAGGCACAGCTGACAAGCCCACCGAGCGTGGTAACAATAGTCAGGGTGAAGCTGGCGTTGTGTTATTGTCGACACGGACCGCTGAGCCAGGTGATGTTTTTGTTTTGACAACCCAGTCACAGAGAGGAAGCACAGAAACACAGGAAATATCAGAGCAAAGGGCGCTAGACTTTGGCTATAATCTGCCATCCATCAAGAAGTATGTGTCGGAACTGAAGGACCGATCAGCTGTTCGTTCTGTTAAAAACGTACACAGAAACAATTCATTCCGACGGGTGGTCAGAGACAACACAGGCGACAGACAGTCACTGCTCTGTGAAACAGATGATTTTGTGTTGATCAAGGACTGCAGCAGCGACGATCTTCCAGGCACATACTGGATGATAAAGCAAGCAACTCGCCACATGCTACCAGAAGAGCAGGGGTACCTTGACAACCTTCGCCATGGGTCACCAGTCGACAGAGGAAAATTCAAAGATAATCTAAGGACAGTGCTACATGAAGTGGCTGTGCTACGAAACGTGACACGTTTCTATCTCGGTTGACAGTCTCGTTGTTCGGTTCGCGTGTGATTCGGGACTCTTGTTCTCATCCAGACATTTGAGAGAACGATGTAATTTGTATTACACAAGGAGAACAATACAAGATCAAAACTGACACGGAAAATACCATGTCGGGTAAACATCTGTACAATGTAAAACGTCGAAATTGTCTCCCTCGCCCCAAACCTCCCCATCGCAATGAACTTTCAAGTTTTAGCGATTAAATTTTCTGAGTTCTGAGTTCTCTCTCTCTATCTCCCACCCTCTCTCTTTCTTTCTCTCTCTCTTTCTCTCTCTCTCCCACCCTCTCTCTCTCTCTCCCACCCTCTCTCTGTCTCTCCCACCCTCTCTCTCTCTCACACCCTCTCTCTTTCTTTCTCTCTCTCTCTCTCCCACCCTCTCTCTTTCTTTCTCTCTCCCACCCTCTCTCTGTCTCTCTCTCCCACCCTCTCTCTGTCTCTCTCTCCCACCCTCTCTCTCTCTCCCACCCTCTCTCTGTCTCTCTCTCCCACCCTCTCTCTCTCTTTCTCCCACCCTCTCTCTCTCCCACCCTCTCCTGTCTCTCTCTCTCCCACTCTCTCTCTCTCTCCCACCCTCTCTCTCTTTCTCCCACCCTCTCTCTGTCTCTCTCTCCCACCCTCTCTCTCTCTCCCATCCTC
>NC_090260.1:49395688-49403188 GCF_037325665.1 Littorina saxatilis
CACACACCTGCCCACTGTCACACAGCACGCACCTGCCCACTGTCACACAGCACGCACCTGCCCTCTGTCACACAGCACGCACCTGCCCACTGTCACACAGCACACACCTGCCCACTGTCACACAGCACACACCTGCCCACTGTCACACAGCACACACCTGCCCACTGTCACACTGCACACACCTGCCCACTGTCACACTGCACACACCTGCCCACTGTCACACAGCACGCACCTGCCCACTGTCACGCAGCACACACCTGCCCACTGTCACACAGCACGCACCTGCCCACTGTCACACAGCACACACCTGCCCACTGTCACACAGCACGCACCTGCCCACTGTCACACTGCACACACCTGCCCACTGTCACACAGCACACACCTGCCCACTGTCACACTGCACACACCTGCCCACTGTCACACTGCACACACCTGCCCTCTGTCACACTGCACACACCTGCCCACTGTCACGCAGCACACACCTGCCCACTGTCACACAGCACGCACCTGCCCACTGTCACACAGCACGCACCTGCCCACTGTCACACTGCACACACCTGCCCACTGTCACACAGCACACACCTGCCCACTGTCACACAGCACGCACCTGCCCACTGTCACACTGCACACACCTGCCCACTGTCACACAGCACACACCTGCCCACTGTCACACAGCACACACCTGCCCACTGTCACACTGCACACACCTGCCCACTGTCACACAGCACACACCTGCCCACTGTCACACTGCACACACCTGCCCACTGTCACACAGCACATACCTGCCCACTGTCACACAGCACGCACCTGCCCACTGTCACACTGCACACACCTGCCCACTGTCACACAGCACACACCTGCCCACTGTCACACAGCACGCACCTGCCCACTGTCACACTGCACACACCTGCCCACTGTCACACAGCACACACCTGCCCACTGTCACACAGCACACACCTGCCCACTGTCACACTGCACACACCTGCCCACTGTCACACAGCACACACCTGCCCACTGTCACACTGCACACACCTGCCCACTGTCACACAGCACGCACCTGCCCCCTGTCACACTGCACACACCTGCCCACTGTCACACAGCACACACCTGCCCACTGTCACACAGCACACACCTGCCCACTGTCACACAGCACACACCTGCCCACTGTCACACTGCACACACCTGCCCACTGTCACACAGCACGCACCTGCCCCCTGTCACACTGCACACACCTGCCCACTGTCACACAGCACACACCTGCCCACTGTCACACAGCACGCACCTGCCCACTGTCACACAGCACGCACCTGCCCACTGTCACACTGCACACACCTGCCCACTGTCACACAGCACACACCTGCCCACTGTCACACTGCACACACCTGCCCACTGTCACACAGCACACACCTGCCCACTGTCACACAGCACACACCTGCCCACTGTCACACAGCACACACCTGCCCACTGTCACACAGCACACACCTGCCCACTGTCACACAGCACACACCTGCCCACTGTCACACAGCACACACCTGCCCACTGTCACACTGCACACACCTGCCCACTGTCACACAGCACACACCTGCCCACTGTGACACTGCACACACCTGCCCACTGTCACACTGCACACACCTGCCCACTGTCACACAGCACACACCTGCCCACTGTCACACAGCACACACCTGCCCACTGTCACACAGCACACACCTGCCCACTGTCACACAGCACACACCTGCCCACTGTCACACAGCACACACCTGCCCACTGTCACACTGCACACACCTGCCCACTGTCACACAGCACGCACCTGCCCACTGTCACACAGCACACACCTGCCCACTGTCACACAGCACACACCTGCCCACTGTCACACAGCACACACCTGCCCACTGTCACACAGCACGCACCTGCCCACTGTCACACAGCACACACCTGCCCACTGTCACACAGCACGCACCTGCCCACTGTCACACAGCACACACCTGCCCACTGTCACACAGCACACACCTGCCCACTGTCACACAGCACACACCTGCCCACTGTCACACAGCACACACCTGCCCACTGTCACACAGCACACACCTGCCCACTGTCACACAGCACGCACCTGCCCACTGTCACACAGCACACACCTGCCCACTGTCACACAGCACACACCTGCCCACTGTCACGCAGCACACACCTGCCCACTGTCACACAGCACGCACCTGCCCACTGTCACACAGCACACACCTGCCCACTGTCACACAGCACGCACCTGCCCACTGTCACACAGCACACACCTGCCCACTGTCACACAGCACACACCTGCCCACTGTCACACAGCACACACCTGCCCACTGTCACACAGCACACACCTGCCCACTGTCACACAGCACACACCTGCCCACTGTCACACAGCACGCACCTGCCCACTGTCACACAGCACACACCTGCCCACTGTCACACAGCACGCACCTGCCCTCTGTCACACAGCACACACCTGCCCACTGTCACACAGCACACACCTGCCCACTGTCACACAGCACACACCTGCCCACTGTCACACAGCACACACCTGCCCACTGTCACACAGCACGCACCTGCCCACTGTCACACTGCAAGCCCAACCACGTGCGAGAATGTCAACCCTGGGGTGTGTCGTGCTGTGACGTCACAGCCAGCAGACGACGAAACCACTATAGCTGAACTGGCAGCAACGGACCGAGAGTTTGAACCAGATGATGTTTACGACTTAGTCTCACACTGCTCAAAGAACGTGCGACTTAGAAAGAAACTGTTAAACAGAAAGAGGAACCGCACTCTCACAAAAGTAGTGTGCGAAAGAAAAGGTGGAAAGAAGACGCTGATTGCAAGGGGAGACGACTACGTCCTGACATACGACTGCGAAACAGCACAGACAACGTCATTCCGAGAAGAGGAGGAAACGCCCCCGTGTGTCCGGCGTCTGCCCCAAGTCGACCGCAACGTCTTTGGAGAAGAAATCGAAACGGAAAAGTTATTTCCCGACTTGGATTACAAGTTGGATGCTTCGGACCGAATCACGATGCATTGTTTTTTGTGTAACAGACTTAAACCAATGTGTACACTGATGTTCGTGGATCGTTCGATTACCCAACCCCCCAGCACCCTTTGCTATAAACAATATGAGTTTTCGCAAATAAACATTCTGATTCTGATTCTCTCTCTCTCTCTCTCTCTCTCTCTCTCTCTCTCTCTCTCTCTCTCTCTCTCTCTCTCTCTCTCTCTCTCTATCTCTATCTCTGTCTCTCTCTCTCTCTCTCTTTCTCTCTCTCTCTCTCTCTCTCTCTCTCTCTCCCTCTGTCTCTCTCTCTCTCTCTCTGTCTCTCTCTCTCTATCCGATCTGTATTTCTCTGTCTCTCTGTCTCTCTCTCTGTCTCTCTCTCTCTCCGATCTGTATTTCTCTGTCTCTCTGTCTCTCTGTCTCTCTGTCTCTCTCTCTCTCTCTCTCTTTGTCTATTCGAATGCCTCTCTCTCTCTCTCTCTCTCTCTCTCTCTCTCTCTCTCTCTCTCCGATCTGTATTTCTCTGTCTCTCTGTCTCTCTCTCTCTCTCTCTCCGATCTGTATTTCTCTGTCTCTCTGTCTCTGTCTCTCTGTCTCTCTCTCTCTCTCTCTTTGTCTATTCGAATGCCTCTGTCTCTGTCTCTCTCTCTCTCTATCTCTCTCCGATCTGTATTTCTCTGTCTCTCTGTCTCTCTCTCTTTGTCTATTCGAATACCTCTCTCTCTCTCTCTTTCTCTATCTCTCTCTCTCTCTTTATCTGTCTCTCTCTGTCTCTCTCTCTCTCTTTCTCTCTCTCTCTCTCTCTCTCTCTCTCTCTCTCTCTCTCTCTCTCTCTCTCTCTCTCTCTCTCTCTCTCGCCCTCTCCCACTCACGCGAAACTCTAGGAGAAACCCAGAGTAATTACGAACAATAATTACGATTAGTTGGTACATGGTACAGCGTACCGGAAAACAACACTTGAGCTGAATTTCTCTCAATGCTATCTTTCACCCTCACTTGCAATGTCGCGTCCTGTTACTTGTTGATATATCGGTTTCTATTTGGGTTAAAGAAAAACAAGACAATGGGAGTGATAGAGGGAGAGAGAGGGGAGAGAGAGAGGAGGCGAGAGAGAGGGGGCAGATAGAGAGGAGGAGAGAGAGGAGGGGAGAGAAAGAGAGAGAGAGCATCAATCAATCAATCAATCAATATGAGGCTTATATCACGCGTATTCCGTGGGTACAGTTCTAAGCGTAGGGATTTTTTTTTTTTTTTTTTTTTTGCAATTTATATCGCGCACATATTCAAGGCGCAGGGATTTATTTATGCCGTGTGAGATGGAATTTTTGTACACAATACATCACGCATTCACATCGGCCAGCAGATCGCAGCCATTTCGGTGCATATCCTACTTTTCACGGCCTATTGTTCCAAGTCACACGGGTATTTTGGTGGACATTTTTATCTATGCCTATACAATTTTGCCAGGATCGACCCTTTCGTCAATCGTGGGATCTTTAACGTGCACACCCCAATGTAGTGTACACGAAGGGACCTCGGTTTTTCGTCTCATCCGAAAGACTAGCACTTGAACCCACCACCTAGGTTAGGAACGGGGGGAGAAAATTGCTAACGCCCTGACACAGGGTCGAACTCGCAACCTCTCGCTTCCGAGCGCAAGTGCGTTACCACTCGGCCACCCAGTCCACAGAGCAGAGAAAGAGAAAGAGGGAGAGAGAGAGAGAGAGAGAGAGAGAGAGAGAGAGAGAGAGAGAGAGAGAGAGAGAGAGAGAGAGAGAGAAAGAAAGAAAGGAGGCGAGAGATATGAGATGGGGAAAGATGAAGGAAGAGAGAGAGAAAGGAAGAGAGCGAGACAGAGGAAGATAGAGAGAGAGAAAGGAAGAGAGCAGGACAGAGGAAGATAGAGAGAGAGAAAGGAAGAGAGCAAGACAGAGGAAGATAGAGAGAGAGAGAAAGGAAGAGAGCAAGACAGAGGAAGACAGAGAGAGAGAAAGGAAGAGAGCAAGACAGAGGAAGATAGAGAGAGAGAAAGGAAGAGAGCAAGACAGAGGAAGATAGAGAGAGAGAAAGGAAGAGAGCAAGACAGAGGAAGATAGAGAGAGAGAAAGGAAGAGAGCAAGACAGAGGAAGATAGAGAGAGAGAAAGGAAGAGAGCAAGACAGAGGAAGATAGAGAGAGAGAAAGGAAGAGAGCAAGACAGAGGAAGATAGAGAGAGAGAAAGGAAGAGAGCAAGACAGAGGAAGAGAGAGAGAGAGAAAGGAAGAGAGCAAGACAGAGGAAGATAGAGAGAGAGAAAGGAAGAGAGCAAGACAGAGGAAGATAGAGAGAGAGAAAGGAAGAGAGCAAGACAGAGGAAGATAGAGAGA
The DNA here is from genome assembly GCF_037325665.1 of Littorina saxatilis. NCBI lineage: Eukaryota > Metazoa > Mollusca > Gastropoda > Littorinimorpha > Littorinidae > Littorina > Littorina saxatilis. The sequence goes on from NC_090260.1 coordinate 49,401,081, forward strand.
GAGAAAGGAAGAGAGCAAGACAGAGGAAGATAGAGAGAGAGAAAGGAAGAGAGCAAGACAGAGGAAGATAGAGAGAGAGAAAGGAAGAGAGCAAGACAGAGGAAGATAGAGAGAGAGAAAGGAAGAGAGCAAGACAGAGGAAGATAGAGAGAGAGAAAGGAAGAGAGCAAGACAGAGGAAGAGAGAGAGAGAGAAAGGAAGAGAGCAAGACAGAGGAAGATAGAGAGAGAGAAAGGAAGAGAGCAAGACAGAGGAAGATAGAGAGAGAGAAAGGAAGAGAGCAAGACAGAGGAAGATAGAGAGAGAGAAAGGAAGAGAGCAAGACAGAGGAAGATAGAGAGAGAGAAAGGAAGAGAGCAAGACAGAGGAAGATAGAGAGAGAGAAAGGAAGAGAGCAAGACAGAGGAAGATAGAGAGAGAGAAAGGAAGAGAGCAAGACAGAGGAAGATAGAGAGAAAGGAAGAGAGCGAGACAGAGGAAGATAGAGAGAGAGAAAGGAAGAGAGCAAGACAGAGGAAGATAGAGAGAGAGAAAGGAAGAGAGCAAGACAGAGGAAGATAGAGAGAAAGGAAGAGAGCGAGACAGAGGAAGATAGAGAGAGAGAGAAAGGAAGAGAGCAAGACAGAGGAAGATAGAGAGAGAGAGAAAGGAAGAGAGCAAGACAGAGGAAGATAGAGAGAGAGAGAAAGGAAGAGAGCAAGACAGAGGAAGATAGAGAGAGAGAGAAAGGAAGAGAGCAAGACAGAGGAAGATAGAGAGAGAGAGAAAGGAAGAGAGCAAGACAGAGGAAGATAGAGAGAGAGAGAAAGGAAGAGAGCAAGACAGAGGAAGATAGAGAGAGAGAAAGGAAGAGAGCAAGACAGAGGAAGATAGAGAGAGAGAGAAAGGAAGAGAGCAAGACAGAGGAAGATAGAGAGAGAGAAAGGAAGAGAGCAAGACAGAGGAAGATAGAGAGAGAGAGAAAGGAAGAGAGCAAGACAGAGGAAGAGAGAGAGAGAGAAAGGAAGAGAGCAAGACAGAGGAAGATAGAGAGAGAGAAAGGAAGAGAGCAAGACAGAGGAAGATAGAGAGAGAGAAAGGAAGAGAGCAAGACAGAGGAAGATAGAGAGAGAGAAAGGAAGAGAGCAAGACAGAGGAAGATAGAGAGAGAGAAAGGAAGAGAGCAAGAGAGAGGAAGATAGAGAGAGAGAAAGGAAGAGAGCAAGACAGAGGAAGATAGAGAGAGAGAAAGGAAGAGAGCAAGACAGAGGAAGATAGAGAGAGAGAAAGGAAGAGAGCAAGAGAGAGGAAGATAGAGAGAGAGAAAGGGAGAGAGCAAGACAGAGGAAGATAGAGAGAGAGAAAGGGAGAGAGTAAGACAGAGGAAGATAGAGAGAGAGAAAGGAAGAGAGCAAGACAGAGGAAGATAGAGAGAGAGAAAGGAAGAGAGCAAGACAGAGGAAGAGAGAGAGAGAGAAAGGAAGAGAGCAAGACAGAGGAAGATAGAGAGAGAGAAAGGAAGAGAGCAAGACAGAGGAAGAGAGAGAGAGAGAAAGGAAGAGAGCAAGACAGAGGAAGAGAGAGAGAGAGAGAGAAAGGAAGAGAGCAAGACAGAGGAAGATAGAGAGAGAGAAAGGAAGAGAGCAAGACAGAGGAAGATAGAGAGAGAGAAAGGAAGAGAGCAAGACAGAGGAAGAGAGAGAGAGAGAGAAAGGAAGAGAGCAAGACAGAGGAAGATAGAGAGAGAGAAAGGAAGAGAGCAAGACAGAGGAAGATAGAGAGAGAAAGGGAGAGAGTAAGACAGAGGAAGATAGAGAGAGAGAGAAAGGAAGAGAGCAAGACAGAGGAAGATAGAGAGAGAGAAAGGAAGAGAGCAAGACAGAGGAAGATAGAGAGAGAGAGAGAAAGGAAGAGAGCAAGACAGAGGAAGATAGAGAGAGAGAAAGGAAGAGAGCAAGACAGAGGAAGATAGAGAGAGAGAAAGGAAGAGAGCAAGACAGAGGAAGATAGAGAGAGAGAAAGGAAGAGAGCAAGACAGAGGAAGAGAGAGAGAGAGAGAAAGGAAGAGAGCAAGACAGAGGAAGATAGAGAGAGAGAAAGGAAGAGAGCAAGACAGAGGAAGATAGAGA
>NC_090260.1:49408220-49550720 GCF_037325665.1 Littorina saxatilis
GCAAGTTATGGAAGAAGATTGGAAGCTTCCAAGTCTTAGGATCAAACTTTAATTGTAGATTACATTTGCTGTGTGCTGCTCCTCGGAACTGCCCACTTACATGATCATGATCTCTTACTATTGGATTGTCTGTGTTTGGTGTTAGACTTTGTTCGCATATCCAACACTGTGTGGTAGAGTTAACTGTTCTTGGTCTTCAGGTTTCATAACAATGTCTGAAAGATTCAGTTGTTTGGAGCAGTCATTTCGCACTTGGTTCATTTGCTGTAAGAAGTTCTTTGCTGCATTAGGTCCTCTGTACAATTGCGGTTTAGAATGTTTACCATCTGAACTAACAACAATAAATGCATATGAACAGACTTGATGATTACTTAGAGTTACTGTTTTAGGTAGGTCTTTTGGTAAAGGTCCTTCATATGGCACATGATAGATTCAAAGTCAGCATAAACAACATAAGGATTTTTCTGTAGTTTGCATACATTCTTAAAATACACTTTGCTGTCTGGCGGTGGTGTTGTTGTTAACTTCACAACCGCATCATCAACGCTCTTACAATGTTGCTTGTGTATAAGTGCTGCATGATTGATGGAATACGCAAGAGACATCGCCTACAAAAGTCTTGTTTTACTATTGTGATTGCTTGTGCTCGCCATCAGTCTACTCATTGTACGAATCAAAGTGTAATGATATATTTACACCATCAGTCATTAGTAACATGTCAACATGGTTTAGTATCACAATCACCAATCGTTGGTGAGTTCTTTGATATTCTGACTGGTTTCAGTTCATCTTCCTCATCCCACGTGTAAACATTTACGGTGATGGGTTTTTTTTGCTGTTCAAATTTGTCAATGCTTGTAATGCTGACAGGAAATTCAATACCAGTAAAGTTTAGTTTATTTCTGTATGCATGATAGTTAGACACTCTTTCTGCATTTTTCTTTACACTGTACAGTCTTGCCAGAACACACCACATAAAACATTTGTCATCATCATTCTTTATGTTCAGCACAGCACGTTTTTTGACAAGAGCAGGAGGTAAAGGTATGTAACTTCTACCTCTGATGGGGGCAAATTTACTTAGCTTCAATTCTATTTTTAGAATTTCACCTTCTGACCATCCGGATCCTTTCATCTTTGCATCCTCTGCAGCTTGCTCAAACCGTTTCATCATTTCATCTGCCCAGTTTCCATTCAATTCTGCCATAGAATTAAGTGCTAGTTGTCTGGTTGAAACATGAACTTCTAGCACCTCATCACTGACTGTTTTTGTATTTTATTAAACTGACTATCTGCACTTTTACTGGAGGTTCAATCAACAAATTGTTTGGAATTTGTTCAATGGCGTCTTGCACACTGGACTGCACATTTTGAGGATCCGTTACTTGTAATTCAACGGTGTCAAATACTGTCGATAAAGATTCTAATACAGAGTCTTCCATCGCTGTGAGTTTGATTTTATAACTCAAAATAAAATTATAAATTAAAAAAATGAAGTTGCTGAATGCTTCCATTTTTTGTTAACACTATAAAATCTGAAATAAAAAATCATTTAACATTTGTACCACGTGGAACTAATTGTAATTCCTCTTTTACAAAGGCTCTTTGCGGTGCTGGTTCTCTCAAGTAATATATAGGTGGATTTGTCTCTACTACTCTCTTGATTTCATGAATGTCAATACTCCAGATTGGATCCGTTGCACGCTTCCTGCTGTCACCCTCAGCTTCACCGGGTGCATATAAATATCTGACTTTCTGATTGAAAGGTAGTAATGCCACTGGTGTTGTTGACTTTGGAGCAACAGGTATTGTTTTTCTGTTTGATTGCATCAACTGGTCTTAACCCTGTAGCTTTAAATACCTCCAGATTCATTGCTCTAAGTACTGATGGTAATCTTTTGACCCATTCAGTGTTACGCAATTTACTTTCTGTGTCCAAAAATTCCTGATGGTACTGATATGAAAACAGTTTTTCTGCCAACTGTTTGTTAAAGCTCTCAACAATAGCCTGTGACCTGTGGTTTCCTGGAATACCTCTCTTCACTGTAACATGATGTTTTAACAGAAGCTGGTTGACAGCTCCTTTAAACTCCTTACCATCATCGCACTGAATCATTCTGGGATACTTTAGTGGTCCACGTCTGTAAATTTCTTGCAGGGCAACAGCTGTAGCTATAGCACTTTTCTCTGTCAACGGTTCAGCATCTTTGTATCTTGTTGCAACATCAACTACAGTCAGTGCATACTTATATTTCTTCCTTCTGACTGTGTCATGCGGTAAATACAGCAGGTCTATTTGATGAGTGTCATTCGGTTTAATGTTAACAAAGTGTGGTCGTGTAATTTTTCTTGGTGCAGGTAAATAGATCTGCCAAACTGCCTGCTTTGACAACCATTTCTTTGCTATATCTTGAGAAACACCTGCTGCGTCACTGAGCTTGTCAATAGCAGTTCTTCCTTTCCAGTATCCTTTTGGGGAATAATATATTTTAGATAACAAAGCATCACTCATGGTTTTTTAAATGACAGAATATTAAGATTTGACAGCACGCGCAATAAAGTAAACAACAGCCATACCAATAACAATGAAAACAATCTCGCCCACCTTCTGCTCTTCTGAAGGCTGATAAAAGTCACCCAGTTTTGGAGGAGCACTTGTCTTCATTTTCTTTCCAGTTACAAGATAGTATTCTTGAATGGCTGCATCAACATTGGCAAAGGTTTTGTTTGCATGTCCTTGCTGCCTGAGTTTATCATTCATAAAGTCTAACTGCGCAATTCGTTTCTTCTCGTATTCATCCTGTGCTTTCGCCAGTTGTTCCATGGCTTTGTTGTGCCTTTCCCTCTCTTCACCATTTTGCAGTTTAGAAAACAAATAGTTGCTGCCAGAAAATGCAAGCGCATTTACAATCGCACCTCCCACCATCATAACCAAGCTAGCCATTTTATTGTCTTACATGTTTATATTTTCTGGAATAATTCCTTGCTTCACCAGGAAGTCTTTTGTTGCAAAGGAAGCTGTCACAACACCAATTAGTTTAGCACCGTCTTCGAAGTCTAACTTTCCCAAGTCGGCTGGTTTCATTCTGAGGAGACTTTTACCCAGCATTGTGTAACCTACACTCAAGCCTCCAATCACTGCAGCGTGATAAACAAGATTAACTATTGTCTTTTCAGAACTCATTTTTATGTTATCAAAATTAAAATATTAAAATTATTCCATATGAAATGAATCCACTGCAGGTACTACTGTGGGCTTTGTTATTGTTTGTACTGCTTTGTTTGTTGGTTTTGGTGTTTCTGATTTTGGTGTTTCTGATTTTGGTTTTTCTGACACTTTATATTTGCCTTGCCAAAGTTTGTAAAGCAAGTATCCACCTCCTCCAACAACAGCTGCTACAGCTACTTTTCTGTATGATAGAAATGAAGATTTTAATTCTTGATCAGTTTGTGTGACCTTAGTCACTTCAGGAATGTTTGGTGTCTGCTCAACTTCAGACATAATGTTCTGCTTTGCCTTTTGATTTAACTTTTTTTGTCTGTTCCATTCGGCTAGTTTTTTTCCTGCTTCTACTCTACCAGGTTTCTTTGTCACTGTGTTCACTTCTGGTATTTTCGTCTGCTCCACTGTCTGCTTCAACTGATCTGTCATCTTTTTTATTCTGAAAATTAATGTGTTTGAAAGTAATTAATCCAGCAACAAATGGTACTAATAAAGCACCAAATCGATAATACAGGCCACAGGCAAGAGATTCGAGGGACTTGGAAACAACAGGGTCATGAGTTAGATCATGTGTTAAGTCTTCCTCCGAGTCGAGAGGTGTAAAATGTCCAAAAATCTTTGTGTACAAACCTATAACAGTCTGTCCAATACTTCTAACCATCTTAGAACCAAGCACTGATTCATACCGTCCATGATACTTTTCTATATCTTCTGAGGAAAGATGTTGTACTTCTTCCACAGTTAACTGCCGCCCAAGGTAGTGTTTTGTTTTTCCACAAACAGCAAGTGAATACAATCTTTCTTTTTTATCAGGTATAGTCCTACTGTCACAGATTTCAATATCTGTAGCAGTCTGCATCAGCAATTCATCACAGTTCATTTTATTTTGATGCAGAATAAAATTAAAATCTAGTAATTAAACTTGAGTAAGAACTTAGGTAGGAACTTAACAAGAACTTAGGTAGGAACTTAAGTAAGAACTTAGGTAGGAACTTAACAAGAACTTGAGTAAGAACTTAGTAAGAACTTGAGTAAGAACTTGACAAGAACTTAGGTAGGAACTTGAGTAAGAACTTAGGTAGGAACTTAACAAGAACTTAACAAGAACTTGAGTAAGAACTTAGTAAGAACTTGAGTAAGAACTTGACAAGAACTTGAGTAAGAACTTGACAAGAACTTGGTAAGAACTTGAGTAAGAACTTAGCAAGGATTTCTACAAACATACATACTGAACTGGTTGATCAGTTTTTAAAACCAGTTTCGAGTGCTTAGAAGATTTCAGATTATTCTTTATTCTTTCTCTCTCCTGTTTGTTTTCAATGACATCATTTTCTCGAAGACACTCTTCAAAACTGTCACGGTCCTTTGAATAGAACAATGTTATTGTTTTGAGTTGCTCTCTAAAGTCTTTCAGAACTGCATTGTATTTTTGTGTTAATATCCAAACTGATATTAATGCATGTCGTCCACTGAATGCAAGCTTTGCTAGTGCACTTTTCTTTCTAACAATGTCACGTTCTGCTGCACAGTCATCAATAATAAACAGTGTTGGTGTGTTCTGAAAAAGATCGAAATAATGCTCCAAGCAAACATTTAGACGATCAGAAGGATTTACAATAAATATATTTTGATCAGACCATATGAATTTTCTCTCCTTGTATGTTCTGTTATGCTTTATGGTTGGACAGAATATGACTATGTGTTCAAAGTGATTTATGTAAACAGTTTGTAATAAATCCAAAACATATCTTGTTTTGCCGCAACCTGTTGCCCCACAAATCAAAGAACAGTGTGGATCTTTTGGAAGAAAATCTAGATACTTCATTTTAACACGTTCAATAAACAATATCCTGTAATCTGCTTTCAGAGATGTTTAACTGCGCATCTGACACAACAAACACGTAGATCTTAACTGATTTACTACTACTCCCTACTTCCTTTTCAATTTGTATTGTGATTCCTTCTGATCCGTTTTCAATTCGCCTTCCACTTCCATGCAGTTTGTTGTCGTCAGTTGTTCTGAGATCCAGCCATAACGCATATTTATTTGTCAAGAAATCTTCTACGCCAACACCGTGTAAATGTAGATCTTTAGCCACAAGATCAGATGTTGGGTCTTTCAATCTTCCTCCAGTAAAGTACTTTCTTGCTTCATCATAGTGTTGGTATGGCAGCATGCCAGATGCAAATATTTGGTTTGGCTGCCCTTCAATTGTGCAATATACTCTATTGATTAGTGGATTGTAAAACTTTTCTATTTGCCTTTCATATGAATCTTTTGGTTCCTCAAACAACATAAGTATTCCCTTCATTGACCTAGCTGGTGTATTCAAGTTAATGTTCCAGATTGGATCAGCCTGGCTTTTTGAAAGTGTACTGTGATTCAACACTCTTTCATAATAGATAGGCAGCTTAGAACTGTACTGATTTTCTATAAGTCTAGCCAGTTCAGGATGGTTTACAACATCAAACTCTAAAGAAATTCCAGACACCTTATACTTTGCTTCCGGGTCTTGTGAAAGCATAACACGATCATAACTATTGAAAGTCAGGTCGTATGACAGCCTGTCACGCAATGCTCCTTGATAGAAGGGAGGATGTGAATTTATGAGTTCAAAGTCAAGTGGAATACAAAATTTGTTTCCAAAAGCAACATTGACAGCGTTATCTTTTTTGTTGTCAGCTTTATCTCCTGCTCCTATTCTAACTTTTATCCCATTGTCTGACTGAATCCCTTGAAACACTCTGTTTTTCTTTTCATTGTCAGTTAACCAATTATCTGCATAAACTAAAAATACATCTGCATTATTCAATGACATCACTTCCCGCCCTTCCAGTTTGACAGTAATCTTCCTCACAATTGCTCTTCCTACATTATAAGCCAAAGTCCTATTTTCATCTGAGCCAGATTCTAATTCTAATTTGAATGATAGTCTTACAGTGCCTGGTACAATAACATCGTTCTTACCTAGATTAGGAAACCTAACAGTAAGTATTTCATTCTGATCAATAGTAGAAGGATTATTTGTAACTATAACTGTTTGCCTTATTCCTTTTACCCCGAGAGGTTCTTTCAGCCTTCTGTAAGGATCAAGAACAGAACCGAACGATTGTGCCATCTTTTTTTATTTTCAAAATAAAAAATAAGTTACAAATGGCAGAAGGTGGATTTGAAGATTTATTTGAGCCAGCGGACGACATGAGCGAAGCAATCCCTTTGGTTCCCTATCATCATTCACTGCATTATGAGGTGGCACGACATGAACTTCTGGAAGGTAAAGTTAGAGATTTCTACAAAAGTTTAGGAGAAGAACCTGATGTTTTAGATCCAAACCAGTTCAAAATGGAAGCAAATCATTTATATACAACTAGCGATAAAGGAGAAAAAGTCCAACTTACATATAAATCTAATCCTGCTAAGTTTCTATCAAAAGTTTCACTAAAACAAAAACTTACTGCTAATCGACTTAGGCAATTAGATATTGTGCCTAGCACACGGTCATCATCTTCCCATGTTGTTTCCTTACTTCAACAAGCAGAACTAGGACTACCAACTGCTACTCAAATAGAATCTGTTCCATTGCAAGATCTTAATAAACTTGCAGATGAGGCTGATCAACTTATACAAGAGATAGAGACTTCTTTTTCTGAGGAAACTTCACTGAAGACTCCACATGAACTATTACCTATGAGAGAAATAGAAGCCCTTAATCAATCACTACAAACCATCAGAGGTGAAATAGCAAATAATCTGTCAAAACTAGGTCAGCTGGATGAAGATATAAACAAAGAGAAACAAAAACTTGCTGATGCTGATGATTTGAACCTAGAACAAGAAGTAAAAAACAGAATTTCTAAGCGTTTAAAAGATTTGCAGGAGGAGAAAGCCATAAGGTTAGAAGTTCTAAGTAACAATAGAGAACAACTGAGAACACAGGTCAGCAGAATAAAAAATACAATTCAAAGAATCCTTTACGAAGACACAACTCTTGCTGAAAGAATTAGAACGCTTTTCAGAGAGCAGGGAATCACAATAGCTAGTATACTAACTGCGTTAGGATTTGCAATAAGCACATTAGTGTTAACATTCACAGGTGGCACTGTCACACCTCCACCTCCACCTCCACCTTCACCTCCATCTGATCCGGGATGGGTAAAGAAACAACTCAAACACATTGCAGAACTATTAAAGAAACTAGCAGCAAAAGCTTTGGATGCACTTCCAGGAATCATTGGTTCAATTGTTAGCTGGCTGTTATCTTTTGCAGGTAAAGTTGTTGGTTTCATGGCTGAACATCTCTGGACTCTAATAGTTTTAATTGCAGGTGTTCTGCTAACGAGAATAAAGCAAAAGTAAGCCTACACCCACTCCACCAATTACTAGAGCAGTCTTCTGCGATTCATGATCATCACTAATACTAACAGCTTGATCATCACTAGTGACAGAATGATCTTCACCTGCAGCGTGATCTTCACTTGTCACGCTTTGTTTCTGTTCATTGTGATATGGCTGTAGCATCGTTCTGATTTCTGAATTCAGTTCTTCACCCTTTCCAAGCGGCTGGGTGTCACTAGCAATAATGATTTCATTGTTATAATTTGTTATTGTTCCAATCTGCAGCTGGAGATCAGAAGGTAACATGTAAAGGCCGTTACCAACAGCAAAGTCAACTTTTGATCTTGCATAACGGAGAGAGTCTTGATACCTTTTGATGCTGGAAGGCAGATCAACTGCAGAGTTTATGACATCTTCTAAATTTGATAACAACTGTTTCTGTGCACCAAACCCTGTGCTTGTTCTCATTATGTTTGATCGTGTCTGTGCCTGCGAGCCTAGCAAGCACCACGCATATGTTCGGATAGATTCATTGATCCTTTCAACACCTGATCCAGTGAAACCTTTGCCGGTGTCTAATATAAAAGTAGTCCATGCATTGTGGTGCTGTTGTTCTATTGATCCTAACTGTACCTGCACATTTGAAGAAAAAGATGTATGACCTGGCCAGTAATCAAAATTATACCTCCTGTGGACACCCCATAAATATAGTGTTCCCATGCCATGGTTTTTGTCTTGCTTTTGCCTAAAGTCGGTCTTAAAATCTATATTGAATTCATTGCAGAGACGCTCATACACTTTCATGTTTATCCTATTGTTGAATGGGTTCCAGCTCTTTTCATGCGGCATTGGTGCCTGAAGTTCAGACAAGATTCTCCTGCACTGATAGTAAACGTGAAATGTGTACACACACTTTGTCAGTAAGTTTGAATTATTCATGTGGTCTGCATAGGACACTCCACATCCTGTGGTTGCACAGAATATTGCAAAGTTTAACTGATTCTGATAGAACTGAATTGGGTGAGAGTTCCACATCTTTGGAACACTATCATTTTTGATTGGGGGATTTAGGTAAGAATGGAATGGGTCAGGCACTTTAACGCGAATGGATTCTGTTTCTGTTACAGCAAAGTCCAACTCATGGAAAGAAATAGTCTTTGGATTGTAATATGGTCCAGTTTTGTATTTAACGTCTTTGTTGAATTTATACTGAATCATTTTTGTTGTTGAATAAAAAATGTTTATCACACTAACAAATGTGAAGACTGGTGTGCCAGTTAAACTTGCAAACCCTATCAACAATCAAAATGGAGGAATGAAAGTTGCACTGCATGAAATTATGTACAAGGTTACTTGGTATAATATCAGTAAAAAAAAGGCTAACAACTGGGTTAGAATTAATGGTAAAACACATTCTGTAGAAGATGGTTACTATGACTTCTGCACTTTAGAGAAAGAATTGTTTGCTCCAGTAGGTATTACAGCGAGTTTAAATCATGCAAGTCTCATTGCTACTCTTACTATGCCCAAAACTAGAGAAGTAAACGTTGAGTTTCCAACCAAACTCCTTGATATGCTTGGAATTACAAAAATATACAAGGGAACACGTCCCATTGACATGGATGTTAACAGTGTACTGTTTGTTCACATGAGAGAGCTTAACACATCCTATAATCTGTTTAATGATCAGCGTTCTGATCTGCTTAGGATTCTTCCACCGAGTGATGCCTCTTTTTGTAAAATGCACGTGCCAACATTTAAGACACTTCAGTTCAAGGACTTGGAGGAAGGGTGTCATGAATTCCTACACATTGATCTGAAAAATCAAAGTGGACAACCAGTTGATTGTTTGTTTAACATTACATTGGAAATAGTTCCATAAAATATTGAGTATTAAAATGTCGAGTGGACCTACAATAGCTTATCCTGTTGCATGTTCAACTATAGAGTTGAAAGATTTAGCAGACGCTATCGACTTTGAGAGCAATGCTGAAGTTGGTGCAGTGTATGCATTCGAGTTTACAGACACTGGTCATTACAAGAGAAAGGAAATCGACGATGAAAAGAAACCAAGATTCCTCAAACTAGGTCAAATCCGTGATGTTAATGTACCTGATCCAATTGTCGATGACACATTCTACATGTGGAAACATCAGAATAAAAAATGGGTACTTAGTCCTGTTATAAAAAAGATTGACTGGGAAATGAAGTTTGAATTTGTGAGTCCATACACTCTTGTTGGAAAAGACGACACATTCCGTAAGTCAATCAATGCTAAACCACTAATTGTTAGCCTTGTTCCTGCGTTTAACAGCAGGGGAGAAGTTGCAGTTAAACCTTTCCATAAGAACAACTATCTCATTCACAGAAAACAAAGTGTTGAAAAGGACGCTGACACCATTGTCGATTTTATACCCAAGCTTCCAATAGGGCAGAATGCAACTATGATATTTGATATAGTTGTCAGGAAAAGGGAAGAAACCACAAACACTGTTCTAATGAGAGGAATAAATCTCAACTGGAGACCATTAAATGTTGAAGAAGTCAGAGTATTTATTGCTGTTCAAAAGGATTCTAACACAATAAAAAAACAGACGTCAAACCAAAATGTTGTTGTTAACGCAGATATAAATAATTTAACAGAAATAAGAAGTATTAATCTTACTTATCTTGATTTGATTGCTTTCTACTATACAGATAAGGTGTTAAGCAATGAACAGCTTCAAAGCTTAGCAGAAACACTGGCGAGTGAGAATTAAGATAAATATTTTATATTTTACATTAAAAAGATGACTAGCAGTGTGAAGCTTTATCCTAATATTGATGAAAGTGCAGCAGAAAGTCAACAATTCAGACTGGCACACATTAGTAATATACAAAAACAACTAGAAGATGAATTAGAAAAATATTCTCGCGCTAGACGTAAGTACTCAACAACTTACAACAGCCTTTCTAATGCCAGCACTGGTTCTACTATCCTTGCATCAGCTGCAGGTGTAACGGGAACAATTCTGTTAGCTACCGGAGTAGGGACTCCAGTTTCTCTAATCCTAGGTGGTGTCGCAGCAGCAGTTGGTGGTTTATCATTTATAGCATCAGCTATAATGAAAAAAATTGTGAAAAAGCTTGAAAAACACGAATCCATTTCCACTCTTGCATCATCAAAATTGTCTAGCCTAAAACTGTCTATCAGTAAAGCACTTGAAGATTCAAAAGTTTCTGACGAAGAATTCAAACAGATACAAACAGACTTTGATGACTACAAAAGTAAGAAAGCAAGTATTCAAACAAAAACACGAGCTGAATATAACAAGCCAATCGATATAGAAGATCTGAAAAAGCAGTTTTTAAAAAAGGGGATTCAAATAGGACGGGAAGAAAAAGTAAAAATAGAATCACTTGTAAAGAGTTAACTATTCGTTTAGACAGTCACATTGCATGTATCAGATATAATTCTAACAGTGAAAGAACATATGAAGTAAAGTTTGTAAATGAGAGAGCGTATTGAGCTTAAGAATGTTGTATAAGAGAAAGGGAGAATGTACGTTCTGGGTTACTGATTCCGACAGACCCGGCATTGGTTCAAAACAACCTTACTTTACTGTATTTTTTTTGTATGGATTTATGCAGTAATTTTCTGATTTTGTCGCATGTTTCATTTTAGTAAAAGTTTAGTCCAGAAGCCTATTTTGCGTTAATATTTAGGGTCTGTCGGGATCGGTGAGCCAGAACGTACATTCTCCCTTTCTCTCCGCTGTACAGTCGGGGACGCCCCTTTTAAGGACACCCCCCCCCCCCCCCCCCCCCCCCCCCGCCCGAGTGGTAACGCACTTGCGCTCGGAAGCGAGAGGTTGCGACTGAGTTCGACCCTGGGTCAGGCCGGCGTTAGCAATTTTCTCCCCCCTTTCCTAACCTAGGTGGTGGGTTCAAGTGCTAGTCTTTCGGATGAGACGAAAAACCGAGGTCCCTTCGTGTACACTACATTGGGGTGTGCACGTTAAAGATCCCGCGATTGACAAAAGGGTCTTTCTTGGCAAAATTGTATTGGCATAGATAAAAAATGTCCACCAAAACAGATACCCGTGTGACTTGGAATAATAGGCCGTGAAAAGTAGGATATGCGCCGAAATGGCTGCGATCTGCTGGTCGATGTGAATGCGTGATGTATTGTGTAAAAAAATTCCATCTCACACGGCATAAATAGATCCCTGCGCCTGGAGTCCGAGTCTGGAGATACGCGCGCGATATAAGACTTCATATAACATATCATAACACACACACACACACACACACACACACACACACACACACACACACATAACATTATCCCCCCACCCCTGGTAAGATTCCTTTTTTTTTTACTAACTCTCTGTTCATAGACTCAGTAAATTTACCCCATGTTGAGACTCCCTCCTTTTACAGACCTGATTTTTACAGATGTGTGTAGGTCTTTACAGATGTGTGTAGGTCTTTACAGATGTGTGTAGGTCTTTACAGGGGGGCTTCACTGTATTGGGGCTCATTTTCCATCAGTGTGGAAAACCCAAATCGTAAAGCTTGCACAGAAGTCTCTCAATACCATTACACAACGCGAGAGTGACTGATGTACCCATACCATGGATCTAAGTGTATGTGTGTGTGTGTGTGTGTGTGTGTGTGTGTGTGTGTGTGCGTGTGTATGTGTATGTGTGTGTGTGTGTGTGTGTGTGTGTGTGTGTGTGTGTGTGTGTGATCATGTTCTGGATCAAAATGTATGTGTATGTGTGTGAGTGTATGTGTGCGCACGCCGCGTGCATGCACATCAGTGTGTCGACAGTATGTGTGTCAGTCTGTATTTGCGTGTATGCAATGGGTGTTTGTGTGTGTGTGTGTGTGTCTGTGATTCTGACAAAAATGTATATGCATGTGTGTGCACTAACATGCGTCTGTGTCTGTCTGTGTTTGTGTGGATGCCGGGTGTGCCTATTTGTGTGTATGTGTTCGTGTTCGTGTGTGTGTTTGTTTGTGTGTGTTCAAGACAACATTGATAGCATTTGTTTCTGTCATTTTTGTTTGCCTTTCACAAGTTAATATCATCATCATAATAATCGTTATGCTTTGCTGCTGTGAGTAGGCTACGTGATGTTGCTGTCACAGTCAGTTTATGTTGACATATCTATAAGGGAACGTCCCACTAGTCCGAGGGTTCACTAGTCCGAGGGTTCACTAGTCCGAGGGTTTACTATAGACGCTCTTTTCCAGTTCGTCCCACTAGTCCGAGGGTTCACTAGTCCGAGGGTTTACTATAGACGCTTGATTTTTCAGTTATTATACCGCCCCTTAAAAGGCGGTATATAGGTTTCATTGTGTCTGTCTGTGTGTGTGTGTGTGTGTGTGTGTGTGTGTGTGTGTGTGTGTGTGTGTGTGTGTGTGTGTGTGTGTGTGTGTGTCCGCAAATAGATGTCCGATGTTTGAGAACCGATTTCAATGAAATTATGTGTGAGGCTGTAGTAGGGGAGACCGGGGCTAGTCCGCCCCCGGGGCACATCCGTCTTTGTCTGTTTATTCTTACGTTTGCCACCTTTTAGTCTTTCACACCATGTGAGAATGGTGTCCCTACTTCCCGCCATATCCTGCAGAAGTTCAGAGGTTGCGCGCCCATATATCGTGAGTACAGATCACAAAAAGTGTTTTTCTTCATTTTTGTAACATGAATGCATAGCAGTTGACTTAGGTTTTGATGCATTACCTCTGAGAACAAATACTTAGTCTTGGTGTCGAGTGAAAGTGCGTTAATTAAGGTCGAGTTCTGACGAAAGTTTTGCTTCTTCCTTCCCATGTTGTGCTCGCTATCTGGCACTAGAGTTGCCTGCCCGTGCGGGGGCAAGTCCGCCTATTTGTCATGGGGCAAGTCCGCCATGAAGAATGTGCAGGTGTGGGGAACAGTCCAGTTTACATCTGCCATAACTGTGACTCTGATGGTGACTCCATCTATTCTCGATGGTAAGGATTGCAGATTCATGTCTAAAAAAGACTGACTCCGATTTGTGTTACATTCTTTCGACATTCTTTTGTATTTTGTCATTGGCATTTTTGAACCTAAATATTGAAGGGAATTAAAAAAGCTTTCCCACTGATCGGGTGCTTGTTTGACTGACTGTGTGTGCGTGCGTGCGTGTGTGTATAAAGCTTTCCCACTACAGTCGAGACCGGATGTAAGAAAGTCGTCGGGACCCACTTTTTGTCTTTCATACATCCGGTCTTTACTAAATCCGGTTAACCGGATGTATGAAAATATTGTGGATTGACTTTCATACATCCGGCCACGCGTCTGTTACTTGATAAAAGTAGGGGGTTTTCATATCATTTTTGTATTTATTTGTTTTTTATGTTTAAATGTTTTGATACTATAAGATGTTTGATGGGTTGTTGACAGACCAGCTTTTTTGTCGGTCCGAGGGGGAGCATATCGTCTTTTGTTTCATATTTATTGACCAAGGCCGAAGGCCGCGGTCAATAAATATGAAACAAAAGTCGATACGCCCCCCGGGGACCGACAAAAAAAGCTGGTCTGGCAACAAACCATCAAACATCGTTTTTGTCATCATTTTGGTGGTTCAACATTAAGTGAAAAATCAACACAGGGAGCCATGGTTTGAAACGCGAGTTCTGTTATTATAATGCATGTTCGGGGCCCCAGCACGTTGTTCAAAGCTGTCGTGCGAAAGCAACTTACTGCGTGTGATTTGAGTTTATAATGTTGAGACAAGTATGTCAGGTTTGAGGATGCGAAGTTCTGTAGGTTCCGACTACAGAGTGGTGTGTGAAATCAACAGTAAGCGCCTTTGAGACGATAGTGCCCATTGCATTTGTCACGTTTCAATATATCACTCAAGGTGATTATGAACCGGTTAATTACTACTAATTAACTAACCACACCACGATCCACTCTCGCAGGCATACAATTCAATAGAGTCAACAAAAGTATAAGTTTCAGACGCCTGTTTATGTATAAACTCTCCACCTCCCTCGAGCCTTCACTCAAAATATGTTCCTTTTACGTTCTCAACACGTAAAAAACCAGTGTTCACTGACAAAATGCCAGTACTATGTAGAAAATTATAGTAACACGCTGAACCCGTGTAAATACAGTCGAAATGAGAATGTTCTGTTCGAAAAGCTCTAGTTCGTGCAGGTGTCACACACCCCACGTTGTCACTACTCCAATGAAATCATAGATACGAAAAGACAACGGTGGTCAACGGGGTGCGTACGACATGGTGCACTTAGCTTTATCTCTGCTGCTGCTGCTTAGCCGGTATGCTGGTTAGTCGGTTCGCTGGTTAGCCGGTCCGCTGGTTAGCCGGTTCGCTGGTTAGCCGGTCTCCTGGTTAGCCGGTCTCCTGGTTAGCGTAGCCTCAACAGTTCCCGCCAGAGTCAGCCGTGCCGATGTTACGGGAACGTAACGAACGAACGAAACGAACGAACGAAGGAAGGCTGCAAACAGAAAGCATCGGTGCACTAAACATGTCAGCTACCCCTCACCCACCACCTTAAAACATGTCATCTTTAAATATCTCATCGAGCACGTGGGCCTGCACAAAACTGACTTTTTACAACAACAAAACAGCCATTTTCCGTCCTTCTCTCCCTATCTGCAAAAACCATATACAGATTAGTATTTTAGCGTCACAGAGAGTAAATTATGCGCTAACCTGGAAAGAACAACAGAGAGTATTTCATTCCACAACACAGACTCATCAACAGCGTTAAATAATGATTTATTACCTCAAAAGCCTATGATTGTAACTCTCAATGGAAGCAAAGTCCGCCTCCTCCCTGGAACAGTCTCTGTTCGTCAACAGTGACCCAAAACGTCCAGAACCCCTTGTCGAATCCTTATGCGAAAGCCATCGCCGACGAAGGAAATGTGACGACTTGTCCTCAGCAAAATACGTGGCAGAGGAAAGGAATAACTTGTGGAAGTTCCCCTAGAGTGCCGAATATGATACTCGGTGAAAAACCATCATACTCTAGTAACTGTGTGTTAGGTCCTTCCCCTTCTGCCGCTGGGTGTCAAGTGTGTCGTCCTTGAGTCTCTGACAGACCACCTAGCCAAATACACGTGACTGACCTTGTCACCAAACCAGTCCAGCTATACACAGTTTTGCCTCCCCAAGCAGGAAAAGAAGACACGAGAAACTCAATCCCTGAAAATCCCGTGCGCGCTGTCAGCGAAAAAAACCGTCAGCCCTATGACAGCAGAAACCTGCACTGTGAAGCTCGTGCGTTTCAAAACATCCGTGCTCGGGAGCACTGTCAGCAAAAACTCTGCTGTGTCCAATATCACGCACAGGCGCTTTCTATCATACATTGACCCAGAACAGGCACTCCACTGAGTGACGCTTTCTTGGTCTCTGTCACCCGATCGTGACACACCTCCCCTCTTCAAGACGAAACCTCGGTTTCGCTCACAGTCATGTTCTCCTCTACAGCCCGAGAGAGAAAGTCAGCTCCAACATTGTTGGCGCCCGGAATGACGCGTACCGTGAATTGGTACGGTTGGAGAATCAACGCCCAGCGCATAAGTCTGGCGTTTGCCAACCTTGCAACCTGAAGATATTGCAGAGGTTGATGGTCCGTCTCCAGACAGAAAGGTCGTCCGTACAGGTACGCTTCGAACTTCTGGATGCCCCAGACAATGGCGAGACACTCGCGTTCAACCGTTGCATACGCTGCCTCGGCCGAGGTCAGCTTACGGCTGGCGAAGCAAACAGGGTGCAAAAACCCCTCTGTCTCCTGAAGCAACACTGCCCCAAGTCCCTTCCCTGAAGCGTCTGTCCTCAGCACGAAGTCCTTGTTCAGGTCTGGTAGTCGGAGAATAGGCTGACTGGTGAGTCGCCTCTTCAGGGTGTTGAATGCGGAGCTACATTCCTCAGTCCACACTACAACGGTCGGTTGTAGTTTCTTGGTAAGGTTGGTCAGTGGTAGAGCGATTTCGGCAAAGTGCGGGATGAAGCGTCTATAGAAGCTGGCTAGGCCCAGGAAAGACCTGACTTCTTTCTTCGTGCGCGGTGGCTCCGCCTCCCGAATCTTCTGGATCTTGTCGTCCTCTGGAACGAGCAGTCCCTCGCCGACAACATGACCCAGGAAAGACAATTCCCGGAATCCCAAGTAGCACTTGGACGGTTTAGCTCCCAGATTTCCGTCCTTCAACCTTCCGAACACGTCGCGCAGGGCGTCGAGATGTTCAGTCCATGTCTCTGTCGCGATCAGCACATCGTCGATGAAACTGCTGATGTCCTCGCGCTTCAATGGTTCCAAAAGTTTCCTCATCATGCGAGTGAAGACGGCACCTGCATTCTGTAGACCAAAAGGCATGACTGTCCACTGGAACTGGCCGAATGGAGTGGTAAATGCAGTCTTTGGGCGGTCTTCCTCGGCAACTGGGATTTGCCAGTATCCCTTGGTGAGGTCCAGTTTGGAAAAGTACTTGGCCTTGGCCAAGTGACTGAAGAGGTAGTCCACATCAGGCATGGGTTCCGCGTCAAACGCCGTAATCTTGTTCAGCTTCCGGTAGTCAACACAGAACCTGACGCGTCCATCCTTCTTCTTTACAAGCACAATTGGTGAACTGTAGGGAGAGTTCGCTGGCTCGATGACGCCCAACTTCGTCATGTCGGCGATTTCCTTCCTGACCACCTCCTTCTGGGCATGAGGCATGGGATACTGCTTCGTCCTCACTGGCTGTTTCTCCAGCAAGTCGAAGGTAAACTCCTCTAGATGCGTCTGAAGTGGTATGTCTGTAAGGACCCGTGCTGCATCCTTCAGGATCTCTTGCAGGTCCGCCTGCTGGTCGTCCCCAAGATCAGGTGAGATGTGCACGTCCGTGAGATCCTCACTAGCCTCCAGCGGACAAACTGGTACCCGTCCTCCTCCCTGTTCTTCCGTTGTCTCGTCCATCACGACAGCAACTGCTTCTGTCACTTTGTCCTTTTCCCCGTAGGCAGTCCTCTCTATGTAGGCGCGCAGCAGGTTGGCGTGGTACAGGCGTGCTTTCCCGTTCATGACGATCCTGTAGTCGTTTTGGCCCACTTTCGCTGTCACCTCAAAAGGTCCTTGCCACTGCAGTTGTAGCTTGTTGTGTTTGACAGGTAGAAGTAGCAACACCCGTTCTCCAATCTTGAAGCTGCGCGGCCGTGCCTTGCGGTCGAATCCTCGCGCGTAACGCTGTGCTGCTCTTCCCAGGTTCTCTTGAGCCAATTTGCAGGTCTCTTCAATCCTGTTCCTGAGTTCTACGATGTAGGTCGCTGTCGTCTGCACCTCCTCGTCAGCTTCTTCGTCCGTCCAAGCTTGACGCAGGATAGCCATGGGACCGCGTACCTGTCTGCCGTACAACAACTCAAATGGGGAAAAACCCAAGCTCTCCTGAGGAACCTCGCGGTATGCAAAAAGCAATGCTGGGATGTACCTGTCCCACGTGCGTGGTTTCTCCTGAGCTAGTTTCCTCAGCATGGTCTTCAAGGTGCCATTGAACCTTTCCACCAGTCCGTTGCACTGAGCATGGTAAGGAGTGGTGAAGTGCTGCTCCAGTGATAGCAGTCGTGCTGCCTCCGCCATCACTCCTCCCGTGAACTGCGTGCCTCTGTCGGTGAGTACCTCTGATGGAATTCCCAGCCGGGACCACATAGTAACCAGAGCCTCAGCTACTCGCGTGGCTTCAATCGATTTCAGAGGGATCGCCTCTGGGTATCGAGTAGCGTAGTCCACCATGGTCAAAATGTATCTGTTTCCGTCCTCAGACGCAGGCAAGATGGGCCCGATGATGTCCACTGCCACCCGACGAAAGGGTTCGTCGATGAGCGGCATCTTCTCTAAGGGGACCTTCCTCACCCTTCCTTTGGCAACCACCTTCTGGCACTTATCGCAGGACGCACAGAAACGTCGGACATCCGTGCAGATGCCTGGCCAGTAAAAGTGGCGCCAGACACGATCCGTGGTCTTCTTGGTACCAAGATGACCTCCCAGAATCGAGTCGTGTGCCGTTGCCATGACACCCTCGCGAAACTCGCGAGGCACGACAACCTGTTTGAATGTACCTTCTTGGTTGCTGAACTCACGGTAGAGCAACTTCTTGTCCCTGAGGAACTTTGACCTCCCATGCTTCCCGCTCAGCTTCACCTTCCCCGACTTCGCGTGCTCCCGAGGAGTAGCTAAGGTCGGGTCAGAATCCTGAGCCTTCGCGAGAAGCGCGGGGGTCACGTTCCCCAGGGCAGCTCGTGCAGCAGGTAGGGGTTTGAGAGGTTTGTCCTCTCGCTCCGCCTGTGCCCGCGTGAGCACTGAAATGACGTCGGGAGACCGATAAACGGGAACCTCCCTGGTGACGCCGTCCACAAACTGAACCCGGTTTCCAATGAGCAGGTCGCATGGAGGATCGTCCATGACGACGGCCACAATGGTCCCCGTGAACAACGGGGTTACGACCTTGATCACTGCCGTGTTCAAGTCGTAAGCGTGAGATGCCTCGGCCATTCTCACCCTGATGCTGTCTCCTGTGTAGGCCATAGCTGGAACTAGACTCGCCCGAACCACTATCATGTCTGCCCCTGTGTCCCGCAGACCTTCGCCCTTCACTCCGTTAACGTAGACGTTGCAGTGGGGCTGGAAATGTTTCCTGGAGCACGGAACGCAGAGTTGTGGGATGGTGCATGAGCTCGTGACGTCCCTGAACTCCTCACTGCCAACGAAGTGAACGCCCTTCTGGTCAGCCTGTCTCTTGTGGCAGTCCTTCTTCACGTGGCCCCGCTTGTTGCAGTAGTAACACTGGATGTCAGTTCTGGAACTCGATCCCTTGTGTCCCTGATCGTCCTTCCCGTCCTTGGGTCCTGAAGAACCCGAATTTCCCGCTTTTCCTGGCCGTGAGCCTGAAGATTTGCCGGAGATCGCCTGGGCGTCCTCGTGCACTCTGATCCAGTCGGCTGCCTCCTGAGTAGTCTTGGGCTGGTGCTCCTGCACGAAGGTCACCACCTCAGGTCGCAGGCTGGACATCAGTTGTTCCATGACTATGAGGTCGGCAAGGTCGTTGACGGTCCAGTCCTTTTCGGCCATCTCCACCCAGCGCCGCAGGTAGAGGTTAAGGCGTGCCACAAACTGATGACTCAGCTCGCCGCTCAGTCTCTTGCTGTTACGCAGACGTCGTCTGTAGGCTTCAGCAGTCAGGTTAAAGCGCTGGAGTAACGCCTTCTTAAGTGCCTGATAGTCTCTCGCCTCGTCGTCCTCCAAAGCGTTGTAGAGCTGCAATGCGCGTCCCTTTAAGCAGGTGCTAAGGCGGCTAGCCCACGTGGCCTCTTCCCACTTCTGGTCAGATGCAATGCGCTCAAACCGGCGTAAAAAGTCGTCGAGCTCGTCCTTGTCATCGTCGAACGTCGGCAGTCTCGTACGGTCGGCAACAAACGTCGGCGCGCTAGCCTGAGTAAGCGTACCCTTCTCTGCCTGTAGCTTAGCTAGTTCTAGCTGGAGTTCGCGATCCGCCTGTTTGTCCTGTCTGTCACGTTCGGCCTGTCGTTCGGCCTGTCGTTCTTGTCTGTCAAGCTCGTCTTTCTTGTCTTGTCTGTCCCGTTCGTCCTTCTTTTCCTGTCTGTCTCGTTCGTCTTTCTCTTTCTTGTCCTGTCTGTCACGTTCGGCCTGTCGTTCTTGTCTGTCAAGCTCTTCTTTTCTCGTCTGTCGCTCTATGTCTTCCCTACGTTCCAGCTCCTTGCGTTTAAGCAAACTACGCGCTCTAACGCGTGCGTCACGCTCTGTCTGTTCCTCACTGCCAGGAGTCTCGAAAGTTATTCTCCTCGTCGGAGATCCCCCTGTAGCCATGGTTAGTTTTAGCAAAGCTTTATCACAAAAGTAAGTCTAACGCAGCTATAGCTAGAATACGCGGTGACGAAAGCGGTGGATACAAAAATCCAGCAACCGGAAAATGCAGAAGAAAAATCCAAACGGTGTAGAACAAATCGCGTAGCCTACTTTATGGCTGCTTTCTGCGGTGAAACAAAGTGTTTCCCACAGCCGTGGCCTACTTTATCGGCTGCTTTTTGCGGTGAAACAGAGTGTTTCCCACAGCCTTGGTTAGGACAGAAGTCCTCGGACCCTTCCCCCCCAAAATTCCAACAAAGTCAAAATATGGAGAAAAATCCAAGTAAAACAAGACGGTAGAAAATGTAACCTGTTACGGAATGCGAAACAACAATGTAGAGAAAACTGAGTAAAACGAATAACAAATCCGCTAACCCCGCTCAGCTCTCTGCAACGGAAAACTCTGAACGTACAACAACAAAGATTCACAAACAAAGGAAAGGGAAGTAATCACAGTTAGCGCATACAATAGCTTACAAATTACAATTTACATTTCCTGCAAGATGTGAATCGCTTAAGGTGTGGTATATGATCAAAACTATACAAAAAAGGGTAGCACCAAGCAGAAAATAAGTCGAGCACTGACGAGATTATCTGCTCTTAGTTATCCTTAATTGGTGGGTCTTTATCAGTTGGAAATTAACTGAGTAAATCCCGGCTTGGCCCCCATGTGTCACGTTTCAATATATCACTCAAGGTGATTATGAACCGGTTAATTACTACTAATTAACTAACCACACCACGATCCACTCTCGCAGGCATACAATTCAATAGAGTCAACAAAAGTATAAGTTTCAGACGCCTGTTTATGTATAAACTCTCCACCTCCCTCGAGCCTTCACTCAAAATATGTTCCTTTTACGTTCTCAACACGTAAAAAACCAGTGTTCACTGACAAAATGCCAGTACTATGTAGAAAATTATAGTAACACGCTGAACCCGTGTAAATACAGTCGAAATGAGAATGTTCTGTTCGAAAAGCTCTAGTTCGTGCAGGTGTCACACACCCCACGTTGTCACTACTCCAATGAAATCATAGATACGAAAAGACAACGGTGGTCAACGGGGTGCGTACGACATGGTGCACTTAGCTTTATCTCTGCTGCTGCTGCTTAGCCGGTATGCTGGTTAGTCGGTTCGCTGGTTAGCCGGTCCGCTGGTTAGCCGGTTCGCTGGTTAGCCGGTCCGCTGGTTAGCCGGTCTCCTGGTTAGCGTAGCCTCAACAGTTCCCGCCAGAGTCAGCCGTGCCGATGTTACGGGAACGTAACGAACGAACGAAACGAACGAACGAAGGAAGGCTGCAAACAGAAAGCATCGGTGCACTAAACATGTCAGCTACCCCTCACCCACCACCTTAAAACATGTCATCTTTAAATATCTCATCGAGCACGTGGGCCTGCACAAAACTGACTTTTTACAACAACAAAACAGCCATTTTCCGTCCTTCTCTCCCTATCTGCAAAAACCATATACAGATTAGTATTTTAGCGTCACAGAGAGTAAATTATGCGCTAACCTGGAAAGAACAACAGAGAGTATTTCATTCCACAACACAGACTCATCAACAGCGTTAAATAATGATTTATTACCTCAAAAGCCTATGATTGTAACTCTCAATGGAAGCAAAGTCCGCCTCCTCCCTGGAACAGTCTCTGTTCGTCAACAGTGACCCAAAACGTCCAGAACCCCTTGTCGAATCCTTATGCGAAAGCCATCGCCGACGAAGGAAATGTGACGACTTGTCCTCAGCAAAATACGTGGCAGAGGAAAGGAATAACTTGTGGAAGTTCCCCTAGAGTGCCGAATATGATACTCGGTGAAAAACCATCATACTCTAGTAACTGTGTGTTAGGTCCTTCCCCTTCTGCCGCTGGGTGTCAAGTGTGTCGTCCTTGAGTCTCTGACAGACCACCTAGCCAAATACACGTGACTGACCTTGTCACCAAACCAGTCCAGCTATACACAGTTTTGCCTCCCCAAGCAGGAAAAGAAGACACGAGAAACTCAATCCCTGAAAATCCCGTGCGCGCTGTCAGCGAAAAAAACCGTCAGCCCTATGACAGCAGAAACCTGCACTGTGAAGCTCGTGCGTTTCAAAACATCCGTGCTCGGGAGCACTGTCAGCAAAAACTCTGCTGTGTCCAATATCACGCACAGGCGCTTTCTATCATACATTGACCCAGAACAGGCACTCCACTGAGTGACGCTTTCTTGGTCTCTGTCACCCGATCGTGACAGCATTCGAGCGATGGGATTGTCGTATTTCAAACGAGGTGATTTGCTTGCACAGTCAGCGTTGACCATCTCATAACAGATCTGTTATGTGGATTATCGTGCGACGTTCGAGTCGGGGGCAAGGAATCGCAGGAAGCAAAGATGAGTCTTAATTTTTCCATTGTCACCTTTCTTTCCGGTTGTTGGTGCACATAATATTGTGCGGACAAAATGATGCGACGGCGAGTGTTTTTTGCCTCCAAGATTTTGTGGTGTGGGTATTGTTTTGCTCGTTTCATACCCTCACCAAAACCTGAAACACACCCCACCCCACCCTCCCCCTCCCTCACAATCAGCCCATGAACACAAACACTGACACACACAAATTAATGATCAAGTTACCCCCCCCCCCCCCAACCCTTCACTTGCACACCTGCAACGCAGACGATCATATTATTGATCAGTGTTGGGTTTTTTGTTCTTGTTTGTGTTATTGCAGAATCGGTTTTCTCTTATTGCTACACGTGTCTCTTCATTACATTTCACCATCGCCCTACCACCCTGCCCCTCTCGGTATTCCACCCCTCGGTTTTCAGTGGTAAATATTAGTAATCGAATATTGAAGCTACGTTGAGTCAAAGGTCACAGAAGATTTGCATCGTGCAGCACTGCACGAATTGGGTCAAAGGACACAAACGATTTGCGTCGTGCCGCGAAGGAAAGATAATCGCGATCTTGTTTCTCATTGCCTCTCTGTTTTTCATTCGACTTGTCATTCTGTTTGCTCGGCTTTGTCAGATGTCTTCATTTCTTGTTGCTATGTTCTTTGCTTTTTTATTATTATTTTTTTTATTTGCGCTTAGTTTATCGATACAACGTCTTGTGCACGGGTCAAAATGTGTGTGTCAGGGGTCAATTGGTTTGACTCAGTTAAACTTGACGTTCGTGTTTCTCCAAACAGAGATACACGCACTCCATGACTTTGTGAGAAGATAAAACATATGATATCGATAGGTTTCATTTGTTTGCGATAAAGCATAAATGTATGACCTTTGATGAGGTAGTTTTGTTTTTTGTTTACATTTGCCAGTTTGCCAGTTCGTATTTGGAACTTGGCGAAGCAGTGTCGTCTGTTTAGGTCTGGGGAAACGCCAATGAAAAGAGCCGAAGAATCCTCGAGCGTTTCTATTGGGTTTGCTTTTGATTATCCATGTAATAGGGCTTCCTGCAACTATGGTAACCGGGGATTTATTCCCCGGGGAACATGAGATTTATTTCCCAGGTGCTTGTGAATGAAAACTCGTGAAAATGATGACAAATATCCTTGTTAGAAGGAAAGGTTTGTGAATAACAAGTGGAAAAGTACATGACACTGACACAGTCAGGACAACCGATAGAAAGAGCAACTGTTTGTGTAAGGAACTGTTCTGCTTTGCATAAGGCCGTGCACTCTCCGCCCCCCACCCCCCCCCCCCCCCCCCCGTCCCTCTGTGTGTGTGTGTGTGTGTACGTGTGTGTGTGTGTGTGTGTGTGTGTGTGTGTGTGTGTGTGTGTGTTTGTGTGTGTGCGGGTGTCAGTGTTTGTGTGTGGCTCAACTGTATTGTGTGTATTCCCTCCACAACCCTTTTGCGCTTTTGACAATGTTTTTGGTCGTGGAAGCTTTGTAATGACCGTTGGCGTAGCAAATAACATTTTCTGAGTTATCTCTCTCTCTCTCTCTCTCTCTCTCTCTCTCTCTCTCTCTCTCTCTCTCTCTCTCTCTCTCTCTCTCTCTCTCTCTCTCTCCAAAACGCACACATTTATAACACGCACACACACACACGGGCGCGCACTGAATACAAAAAAGTGAGTTAAACTTAAAACCAGTTTAATGGATTAAAACAACAACAACAACAACATAAAAAACAAGAAATTCCTACGAGGTAGGAAAAACACCCCCGTCAAAGGGAAATAACCTTCTCAGTTGGTGGCAGTGACTGAGTGAGAATGGTTATTTCCCTTTGACCATTAAGATGTGCCTCTATAAGTCCTTGTATAATTTTAATCCACCAATAACTCCCTAACCGTGTGTTTGACTGGTCCCAATTTTTGTAAGGACCGTCTCAGGAATGTATAGAACCTGTTCACCAAGTTTGGTGACGATCGGTCCGTTCATTCTTGAGATCTATATGCGAACACAAACAAACAAACAAACAAACACATCGAGCGAAACCTATGCACACCCCTCTACCGGGGGTGTAAAAACTGAGTCACACCCACGACCAATGCCTCTGGTTCTAATTGTACAAAAAAATGCCTTCCTGGGCTATTATGGCTCTTCAGTCATGACAAATTTATAACAGGCAAAAATGACTGAATAGACAAACAAAACAGATCATTAATGGAGTTAAACATAAAATCAGTTTAATGGATAAAATCAACAACAACAACAAGAACATAAAAACAACAACAAGAACATAAAAACAACAACATAAAATACAACAAAATAAAGTACAACAACATAAAATACAACAACATAAAAAAAACATAAAAAGATAACAACTGATTCACATCCATGACCAATGTCTCTGGTTATAAATGTAACAAAAATGCCTTCTGGGCTTTTATGGGTCTTTGTGACAAATTTGTAACAGGTTAAAAAAAAAGGATTGAATGGAGAAACAAATTAAACAGAACAACTCGTTGACACTATAGAATCTGGATAAAAATCAGTTGGTGGGGAAGTTTTCAGGGCATCCTCATTTAGACTACCTTTGTGGACACCACCCGCTCAAAATGGTAGGAGAAGTTCGAGTCGCTATGGAAGGGAAATTACTCTTAACACACTTTGGTGACTTGGGTCTACTTTCGTTTTCTTACAACCGGTCTTGCAACAACGCATTTGTGCTGCTCGGGACCAGAGATTTGCTTTCATACAACCGGACTTTTATACATCCGATTTTCATACAACCGGAAAATTCTAAGTAATAACAAAGAGTAGCTTCTGCCGGGACCCTGCCTACCCCTTTCATACATCCAGACTTTCATACATCCGGTGTTTTATACATCCGGTCTATACTGTACTAGTCTTGTACATACTATGGGATGAAAGCGGCGGACTTGCCCCACCCTGTAGGCGGACTTACCCCGACTTGGGGCAAGTTCGCCTACGTTAGGGTAGGTCTACTTAAAGCAGTATGCACAACAAATGTTCATGCGCACATAAAAACTGTCTGCACATTGATATCAGCTACACATTTGTCTTGATGTAAAATAAAAAATCAGTCTTCTAGTTCATCAAACTCGCCAGTTATGCTACCAAAAGCATAAAAGTAGGCGGACTAGCCCCGGTCTCCCCTACAACCCAGGCTCGATCCTCTCCATAATTCAGGTTGGTGGGATAACTAATTGACCCTCAGGGGCAAAAGGAAACCCGAGGTGCTATATACTATGACTAAAAACTGTAGGCAGTTCGATCACGTAATTGTCCAGTCGGGGCGGTATCCTGATAAATTTAATATCCTTTCTTCAGTCAAAATATAAATAACTAAGTTTCTTGGGGGAAATAGTCTGAGATTTCTTCAGTCAAAATATAAAACACCACATTATCTTTTTGAATGAAAACAACTCAGTGTTTTTATGAGAATATTCTTCGATTTGGTTTTCAAAGCAGTGAAAAACACACGCACGCACGCACACGCACATCCACACACACAAAATAAAAACAAATCAAACTGAATATCCTTTGTTCAAGCGTCTATAGTGAACCCTCGGACTAGTGAACCCTCTGACTAGTGGACCCTCGGACTAGTGAACCCTCGGACTAGTGAACCCTCGGACTAGTGGACCCTCGGACTAGTGAACCCTCGGACTAGTGAACCCCTCTCATGTATAAAGTCATTGATTCATAGTCAAGTTTTGACTAAATGTTTTAACGTAGAGGGGGGAATCGAGACGAGGGTGAGGTGTATGTGTGTGTGTGTAGAGCGATTTAGATAAACTATTGGACCGATCTTCATGAAATTTTACATGGGAGTTCCTGGGTATGATATCCCCAGACGTTTTTTTTCTTTCTTTTTTTTTTTTATAAATGTCTTTGATCACGTCATATCCGGCTTTTCGTGAAAGTTGAGGCGGCACTGTCACGCTCTCATTTTTAAACCAAATTGGTTGAAATTTTGGTCAAGTAAACTTCGACGACGCCCGGACTTTGGTATTGCATTTCAGCTTGGAGGCTTACAAATTAATTAATGAGTTTGCTCATTAAAGTTGTCATTAAAATCGATTTTTCGCAAACAGATTTAAAATTGATTGCATCGTATTCTTCATTACATTCTGGATCTAAAAATATATACATATGTCATGTTTACTCTTAAAAGGTGATCACAATTAACGAAAATAGATTAAATAGTCTTACGATTAAAATTTAAGAAATCGATCCAAAAATGATTTCATCTTTTTCTTTATCGTTTCCTGATTCCAAAAACATATAGATATAGGTTGTATTCAAAACAAGCTCAGAAAGCGGTTAGCACAATACGCTACCGCGCTATTCTGGCGTGTGCATATCACTGCGTTTTGCACGTGGGAGGTGAGCGATTTCTTTCTCGCGGGGATTGACGAAGCTGTACTGTCTTGGTGAAAAAAATACAGTGCGTTCAGTTTCATTCCGTGAGTTCGACAGCTTGACTAAATGTAGTAATTTCGCCTTACGCGACTTGTTTTTTTTCTCTCCATTTATCACGTATCACTATCAGATTGCTTTAAGCACCTCTTATTGTTTTTAATTGTACAGATATCTCGGACTTTGTTTGAAGCGATTTTCAGATTCATTTTTCTTGATATTCCTAATGCCAAATAGTGGAAACGAGTTTTGTGCAAGGAGAGATCAAGGGAGATCATTTTGAAGCCATTCCTTTAACAGTGAAATTGCATGGTGATAGATAAATTCATCAAAATAAGGAATTAAGATCTCTACACTTTGTCTTCCTAGTTTGCTCTGTTGCATGGATCTCAGGGGGACATCTTTTTTCTCAGAATTTTTTCAACAAGAAGGGCAAAGCCCATACGACTCACATGCTTGACCTCGACCTTTAGGGTAACGAAACCTAGCAATGACATCATACACTAAGAACTGCTTTACACATTTTTCCTACCAAAATACATGTGACCTTGACCCAAGGTCAAGGTCATCCAAGGTCATGCAACACAAAGCTGTTAATTCAAGACATAGGAAGTACAATGGTGCTTATTGGCTCTTTCTACCATGAGATATGGTCACTTTTAGTGGTTCACTACCTTATTTTGGTCACATTTCATAAGGGTCAAAGTGACCTTGACCTTGATCATATTTGACCAAATGTGTCTCATGATGAAAGCATAACATGTGCCCCACATAATTTTTAAGTTTGAAACAGTTATCTTCCATAGTTCAGGGTCAAGGTCACTTCAAAATATGTATACAATCCAACTTTGAAGAGCTCCTGTGACCTTGACCTTGAAGCAAGGTAAACCAAACTGGTATCAAAAGATGGGGCTTACTTTGCCCTATATATCATATGTAGGTGAGGTATTCAATCTAAATAACTTCAGAGAAAATGGGAAAAATGTGAAAAATAGCTGTTTTTTAGGCAACATTTATGGCCCCTGCGACCTTGACCTTGAAGCAAGGTCAAGATGCTATGTATGTTTTTTGGGGCCTTGTCATCATACACCATCTTGCCAAATTTGGTACTGATAGACTGAATAGTGTCCAAGAAATATCCAACGTTAAAGTTTTCCGGACGGACGTCCGGACGGACGACTCGGGTGAGTACATAGACTCACTTTTGCTTCGCATGTGAGTCAAAAATGAAATCAAGGGAGGCAACTTATAGATGAATGATAGGAAATCATTACACATTCAGTGACTCATATGTTTTGAAGAAAACACGATTCAGGTGATCATGTTTCTGTATTTTCTTTGTAAAACTGGTCAGATCGGGTAGTTGGAACAATGTGCAAGTTGATGTGGTGTTCCAAGAGTATATGTTCTGAGACAGTGTTTTAATGTGGTGTTATTTTGTACATGAGCCATAAGATAAGTTTTATTGAATTGAAGTTTTCACACACACACATGCACTCACACAAAAACCACACGCACAGGCAACGTTCGAGTTTTCACACAAACTTTAACACAAACACACCACACACAGACTCGCTATCTCTTTCTTTCTACATGTACATATAAGTCCAGTTAAAAGTTTCAACCTTTATTTTGAACACATCGATTTGAATCAGAATGCATGGAACGATAATACAATGAGACTACATTTCACCATCGTCATACACACAGAGCACTGTCAAAGAAAAACATGTACAATTTAAAAAAAAGAACAACCCCACCAAACACCATGCAGTGTTGATGGAAGAGAAAAACCGCCCAGTGGTATGATATGTACACGTAGTGAGGCTGACAATTGGAGCTGGAGTGTCAGGTGTTCACTTGCACCCAGTCTAATATCCAATCAATGCACACCACTATCCCCAAGCAACTCGGGAAAAAGAAGACAGGCTTTATCTGGCATTACAGAGAGGTTGGGGGAGGGGGTGGAAAAGTTGATTGTGCCAACTGCAGTCAAACAGCGACAGGTGCCCAGAGACTTGGGGGAATGGGGGTGGGGGTAGCAATTAACAAAAAGTTGATTCTGCCAACTGTGCCCTCTGCAGCAACAGGTGACCAGAGATTTGGGGGAATGGGGGTGGGGGAATAGCTATGGAGGAAAGTGTGCCACCCTTTTCCACTCTCCATAAATGGCGTGGACATCACCCACCGAGGTCAATCACTTTTGAGCAAATCAAAGGATGAGGATAAGATTTCATATGGTCCTGTGAGGTTAGCCTCATGGAAAATTGCTTCTCGCTGGGGAAAGCAAGCTGCCATTCAGTACATGCTACCCATTTATTTTATTTTTTAAGCATGCATGTATTCCAGCTCTGACACTTTCACTGTGAACTTGGGATCTTTATCGTGCGCATGCGTGCTCTAGGGAGTGTTGGGACACCGGAGAGACTCTGGGAAATAAATCGCTCCCCGAACGTGGGGATCAAACCAACGCGGATAGCGACAACTGATTTTGAAGCCAGCGACGCTACCCACTGAGCTATTTCCCCGCCCCATGAAGAATAAGAGTTTTGCAACAGTTAACAGGGGGTAAAAATTAGGTGAGACCCAAAAAGTAGAAACCAGATTTTAGAATAAAAGATAAAACGCTTTGTTGCAGTTTTCTTGTGCGTGGAAGGAATCCAACCACCACACTTGTAGCTACACACACACAAAAACGCAACGTTGCCAAAATACTGAATTGCAACACCTCGCCCAAAAACAACAGGTTAAAAGAGAAGAGGGTACTAGCATAAAACAATGTACAGAAGTAAACAAATAAAATGCCTATAACACTTGAGGGGTGGAACTGGCAACAGACTGGCAATGCCACCTACACTTTGATGCTCATGGGTCGTCTGTCTCGCTCGCTCCCTCGCTCGCAAGCACCCATGTTACTCACCCGACTCCCGAAGAACCACTCGCAGAGCCCTCCCAATGACCCCGCGCCCAGGAGGTCAAGGGGTCAAGGTGACTGACAAGGTCAACTAGGCTGGGGGAATCAGGTATTGAAAGGGGGGAGGAGAGCGGTGGAGAGAGACAAGCATGTCAACCTGCAAGAACAATCAACATGGAGTCAACCTTCTAACATAAACAAATAACAACCACCCACAACACAACTCATGGACAAGTCGTCAAACCTATGTACACACCATTCATGAAGCAACAGTAAAACTAAACCGTAAATTTCACTTGTAAAGTCTTTCCTGATAAATTGTCAACACACACACACACCAAGCCGATTCTCATTCACGAAGTTGCTGTCGCACGGTTTGACTTTTGAGGCTACTGCAATGCTGGCACAGCAGACTTTCTTTCCCACTACACTCTGTGCACAGGCCAAGTAACGCTTCTTCCAGATGGTCCCAACTGCTGC
Organism: Littorina saxatilis; assembly: GCF_037325665.1. Classification (NCBI taxonomy): domain Eukaryota; kingdom Metazoa; phylum Mollusca; class Gastropoda; order Littorinimorpha; family Littorinidae; genus Littorina; species Littorina saxatilis. Next base: position 49,438,873 of record NC_090260.1, read on the forward strand.
GTACTATTACACTCTGTGCACAGGCCAAGTAACGCTTGTTCCAGATGGTCCCAACTGCTGCGTACTATTACCAGGAAAGCTGCTCTTTTCTACGGCAGTCTGGATGCATCACTTCCACTCACACGCCTGCAACCAGTACCTTGTTCTGGCTGACAGTGTCCTGCTCTTCTCTCTCTCTCTACTCTGAAGGTCTTTCTCTCAGAGGCTCTCGACCAAGGGAACGGTGTTTGTTTCACAAGGGAACAGTGTTTGGTTGTGTGCGGGCCGATTCTCACAGCGCACCTTGCACACAGCGGTACCCACCTCTCGTCAGACTCCTGCCGTCAGACAACTCCACAGCTTGTCGTGCCGATCTCTGGAACTGAAAAACAGCCAGTGTCAGCGCTGCTCAGGCACCCACTTGCACAGTCAACCAAAGGCTCATCCAGGCGCTGTCGCTCTCTCTCTTCCCATTCAGCCACGTTGTTCGGGCCAACCACTCAGTCTGCCCTTCTCTTTCAACTTCTCAAGATTCAGAATTGCTCCGCTTCTCTCTTCCCCTCCAATCAAAATTGCTCTCTCTCACAGCAGCAATTTCAAGCCATTTCTTTCTTGTCCAAACAGAATTGCTCTCTCTCACAGCAGCAACTTAATTCAAATCAGAAGCTCTCTCTCTCTCCCCTTTCAGCTCTCCAAGCAGTAGCAGTACACACTCGTTCTCGCTTTCAGGTATAGTTGGTGTTGAAATGTATCTCATCACTCTTTCTTCAGCACACCAAATAAAAGCATTCCCTCTCGTTCCGCGAGCCAGTCACAGCGCAGCCTACAGTCCTCCAATCAGCAACGCCCTCTCTCTCTCCTGTCCACCAGTCAGAATCATCCTCTCTTTCCAGTCGTCCAATCAGAATCACCCTCTCTCTCAGCAGCCACGCCACGGTAAGGGTTGCGAGTCGGCCCAGAGAGGGGGGGGGGGGGGGTGGGGGGTGGCAAGGAAGGGAGGGGGTTCAATAGTTGTAATAGTTCTGGGTGCCCTGGGCATACCCTCCCTGTTGCCCGTACCCTGCAGTGGGCTGCTGCTGACCGTAGGCCGCAGCCTGGCCGTACCCACCCTGACCGTTGGCGTTGGCATAGTTACCACCTGGCTGCGGCGTTTCGTACGCCGACCCAGTGTAGGCCTGTTCCGAGCGGTCATAGCCGGCCCTGTCGGTGGTCCCGGGGGTGGCGTTGTTGGAGGCGGCCACGTTGTAGCTGTAGCCGGGGGTGGGGGTGGCGTAGGCTGACTGGTCGAAGGCCGCAGTGTTGTAGCTGAAGTTCTGCACCTGCTGGGCCATCTGGGCCATGGCAGCACCAAAGTTGAACCCTGCAACGAGGCAAGAAAGGGGGACTGTTAGATTTGTTGGCAATAAGGGGGACCGTTTAGTTTGCTGGCTTCAAGTTGAACCCTGCAACGAGGCAAGAAAGGGGGACTGTTAGGTTTGTTGGCAATAAGGGGGACCGTTTAGTTTGCTGGCTTCAAGTTGAACCCTGCAACGAGGCAAGAAAGGGGGACTGTTAGGTTTGTTGGCAATAAGGGGGACCGTTTAGTTTGCTGGCTTCAAGTTGAACCCTGCAACGAGGCAAGAAAGGGGGACTGTTAGGTTTGTTGGCAATAAGGGGGACCGTTTAGTTTGCTGGCTTCAAGTTGAACCCTGTAACGAGGCAAGAAAGGGGGACTGTTAGGTTTGTTGGCAATAAGGGGGACCGTTTAGTTTGCTGGCTTCAAGTTGAACCCTGCAACGAGGCAAGAAAGGGGGACTGTTAGGTTTGTTGGCAATAAGGAGGACCGTTTAGTTTGCTGGCTTCAAGTTAAACCCTGCACGAGGCAAGAAAGGGGGACTGTTAGGTTTGTTGGCAATAAGGGGGACCGTTTAGTTTGCTGGCTTCAAGTTGAACCCTGCAACGAGGCAAGAAAGGGGGACTGTTAGGTTTGTTGGCAATAAGGGGGACCGTTTAGTTTGCTGGCTTCAAGTTGAACCCTGCAACGAGGCAAGAAAGGGGGACTGTTAGGTTTGTTGGCAATAAGGGGGACCGTTTAGTTTGCTGGCTTCAAGTTGAACCCTGCAACGAGGCAAGAAAGGGGGACTGTTAGGTTTGTTGGCAATAAGGGGGACCGTTTAGTTTGCTGGCTTCAAGTTGAACCCTGCAACGAGGCAAGAAAGGGGGACTGTTAGGTTTGTTGGCAATAAGGGGGACCGTTTAGTTTGCTGGCTTCAAGTTGAACCCTGTAACGAGGCAAGAAAGGGGGACTGTTAGGTTTGTTGGCAATAAGGGGGACCGTTTAGTTTGCTGGCTTCAAGTTGAACCCTGCAACGAGGCAAGAAAGGGGGACTGTTAGGTTTGTTGGCAATAAGGGGGACCGTTTAGTTTGCTGGCTTCAAGTTGAACCCTGCACGAGGCAAGAAAGGGGGACTGTTAGGTTTGTTGGCAATAAGGGGGACCGTTTAGTTTGCTGGCTTCAAGTTGAACCCTGCAACGAGGCAAGAAAGGGGGACTGTTAGGTTTGTTGGCAATAAGGGGGACCGTTTCGTTTGCTGGCTTCAAGTTGAACCCTGCAACGAGGCAAGAAAGGGGGACTGTTAGGTTTGTTGGCAATAAGGGGGACCGTTTCGTTTGCTGGCTTCAAGTTGAACCCTGCAACGAGGCAAGAAAGGGGGACTGTTAGGTTTGTTGGCAATAAGGGGGACCGTTTAGTTTGCTGGCTTCAAGTTGAACCCTGCAACGAGGCAAGAAAGGGGGACTGTTAGGTTTGTTGGCAATAAGGGGGACCGTTTAGTTTGCTGGCTTCAAGTTGAACCCTGCAACGAGGCAAGAAAGGGGGACTGTTAGGTTTGTTGGCAATAAGGGGGACCGTTTAGTTTGCTGGCTTCAAGTTGAACCCTGCAACGAGGCAAGAAAGGGGGGCTGTTAGGTTTGTTGGCAATAAGGGGGACCGTTTAGTTTGCTGGCTTCAAGTTGAACCCTGCAACGAGGCAAGAAAGGGGGACTGTTAGGTTTGTTGGCAATAAGGGGGACCGTTTAGTTTGCTGGCTTCAAGTTGAACCCTGCAACGAGGCAAGAAAGGGGGACTGTTAGGTTTGTTGGCAATAAGGGGGACCGTTTAGTTTGCTGGCTTCAAGTTGAACCCTGCAACGAGGTGTTGGCAATAAGGGGGACCGTTTAGTTTGCTGGCTTCAAGTTGAACCCTGCAACGAGGCAAGAAAGGGGGACTGTTAGGTTTGTTGGCAATAAGGGGGACCGTTTCGTTTGCTGGCTTCAAGTTGAACCCTGCAACGAGGCAAGAAAGGGGGACTGTTAGGTTTGTTGGCAATAAGGGGGACCGTTTAGTTTGCTGGCTTCAAGTTGAACCCTGCAACGAGGCAAGAAAGGGGGACTGTTAGGTTTGTTGGCAATAAGGGGGACCGTTTAGTTTGCTGGCTTCAAGTTGAACCCTGCAACGAGGCAAGAAAGGGGGACTGTTAGGTTTGTTGGCAATAAGGGGGACCGTTTAGTTTGCTGGCTTCAAGTTGAACCCTGCAACGAGGCAAGAAAGGGGGACTGTTAGGTTTGTTGGCAATAAGGGGGACCGTTTAGTTTGCTGGCTTCAAGTTGAACCCTGTAACGAGGCAAGAAAGGGGGACTGTTAGGTTTGTTGGCAATAAGGGGGACCGTTTAGTTTGCTGGCTTCAAGTTGAACCCTGTAACGAGGCAAGAAAGGGGGACTGTTAGGTTTGTTGGCAATAAGGGGGACCGTTTAGTTTGCTGGCTTCAAGTTGAACCCTGCAACGAGGCAAGAAAGGGGGACTGTTAGGTTTGTTGGCAATAAGGGGGACCGTTTAGTTTGCTGGCTTCAAGTTGAACCCTGCAACGAGGCAAGAAAGGGGGACTGTTAGGTTTGTTGGCAATAAGGGGGACCGTTTAGTTTGCTGGCTTCAAGTTGAACCCTGCAACGAGGCAAAAAAGGGGGGCTGTTAGGTTTGTTGGCAATAAGGGGGACCGTTTAGTTTGCTGGCTTCAAGTTGAACCCTGCACGAGGCAAGAAAGGGGGACTGTTAGGTTTGTTGGCAATAAGGGGGACCGTTTAGTTTGCTGGCTTCAAGTTGAACCCTGTAACGAGGCAAGAAAGGGGGGCTGTTAGGTTTGTTGGCAATAAGGGGGACCGTTTAGTTTGCTGGCTTCAAGTTGAACCCTGCACGAGGCAAGAAAGGGGGACTGTTAGGTTTGTTGGCAATAAGGGGGACCGTTTAGTTTGCTGGCTTCAAGTTGAACCCTGTAACGAGGCAAGAAAGGGGGGCTGTTAGGTTTGTTGGCAATAAGGGGGACCGTTTAGTTTGCTGGCTTCAAGTTGAACCCTGCACGAGGCAAGAAAGGGGGACTGTTAGGTTTGTTGGCAATAAGGGGGACCGTTTAGTTTGCTGGCTTCAAGTTGAACCCTGCACGAGGCAAGAAAGGGGGACTGTTAGGTTTGTTGGCAATAAGGGGGACCGTTTAGTTTGCTGGCTTCAAGTTGAACCCTGCACGAGGCAAGAAAGGGGGACTGTTAGGTTTGTTGGCAATAAGGGGGACCGTTTAGTTTGCTGGCTTCAAGTTGAACCCTGCACGAGGCAAGAAAGGGGGACTGTTAGGTTTGTTGGCAATAAGGGGGACCGTTTAGTTTGCTGGCTTCAAGTTGAACCCTGCACGAGGCAAGAAAGGGGGACTGTTAGGTTTGTTGGCAATAAGGGGGACCGTTTAGTTTGCTGGCTTCAAGTTGAACCCTGCAACGAGGCAAGAAAGGGGGACTGTTAGATTTGTTGGCAATAAGGGGGACCGTTTAGTTTGCTGGCTTCAAGTTGAACCCTGCAACGAGGCAAGAAAGGGGGACTGTTAGGTTTGTTGGCAATAAGGGGGACCGTTTAGTTTGCTGGCTTCAAGTTGAACCCTGCAACGAGGCAAGAAAGGGGGACTGTTAGGTTTGTTGCCTGGCAATAAGGGGGACCGTTTAGTTTGCTGGCTTCAAGTTGAACCCTGCAACGAGGCAAGAAAGGGGGACTGTTAGGTTTGTTGGCAATAAGGGGGACCGTTTCGTTTGCTGGCTTCAAGTTGAACCCTGCAACGAGGCAAGAAAGGGGGACTGTTAGGTTTGTTGGCAATAAGGGGGACCGTTTAGTTTGCTGGCTTCAAGTTGAACCCTGCAACGAGGCAAGAAAGGGGGACTGTTAGGTTTGTTGGCAATAAGGAGGACCGTTTAGTTTGCTGGCTTCAAGTTAAACCCTGCACGAGGCATCCGAAACAAGGACCGTTAAGTTTGTTGACTTCTAGAGAAAGTGAACTTGTTTAGTCATCACACCTCACAAAAATCTTGTTGTGCTCACTGCCAGGGTTTTCAGCTGTCTGGTGGAGCCAGCGCCCCTTCACCTGGGACAAGCTTTTCACAAGATACGGAGCATGTTCCACATTCCCCCTTGGCTTTATCCTGTGATCGGGACGTTGGCTTTATCGTGTGATGGGGACGTTGGCTTTATCGTGTGATGGGGACGTTGGCTTTATCCTGTGATGGGGACGTTGGCTTTATCCTGTGATGGGGACGTTGGCTTTATCCTGTGATGGGGACGTTGGCTTTATCCTGTGATGGGGACGTTGGCTTTATCCTGTGATGGGGACGTTGGCTTTATCCTGTGATGGGGACGTTGGCTTTATCCTGTGATGGGGACGTTGGCTTTATCCTGTGATGGGGACGTTGGCTTTATCCTGTGATCGGGACGTTGGCTTTATCCTGTGATGGGGACGTTGGCTTTATCCTGTGATCGGGACGGGCAACCAACTATGATGTGCATCACACGCAGCATGCGCTAACTATACTACCGGCTTGTTTTGAAAATATCATTATCGGAGCCACAAATCGCCACCGATAGTTTGCTGACAAGTGGAAGTGTTGGTTAGCATGCTCCGGATGTTGTGAAAAGCTTGTTCGTGGTGGAGGCGCTTTCTCACACACCGCTGAAAATCCTGACCGAGATCTTCTTTAAAAAAATGATCCATGTTACAGGAGACATGAAGTTTTAAAAACGTGAACTCAACAAACAAATCTGTGCAATAGGTCCCGAATCTTTCCTTGCGAGACAGGGAAGTGTTTTCGAAAAGCCATTTATTCAGGAAACCAAGTTCAAAGATTAAAAGTACTAATTTGAAAATGTAATCCTAAGCCAAATGTTCCAACTGCTACTATGGTGTCATCTTAGCTCCAAGTTTGCCATTATATTCAGTTTTTTTAACCATTTTTGCCTCCCCAATTAATCTTTTCGGCAGACAAATCCCATGCCTGCACTGTGCTATTGCACCATTATATGTTGTGCTGTTCCTGGGACAGCCCTTCCACAGGCCTATCTCTACTACTTACAGGCCTACCTCTAGACTACCGCTTACAGGCCTACCTTTACTGCTTACAGGCCCACCTCTACTGCTGAGGAGTGAATATATGCAGGTTATCTTTGTTGTATTACTTGCTGCCACTAAACACCTGTGTGATCCATCAATGCAGGGGATGATGGGGTAGCAGGAGTTACTTTGAACTAGCTGTCCCTAAATGATTAATGACTTGCACCCTACTTTGAACTAGCTGTCCCTAAATGATTAATGACTTGCACCCTACTTTGAACTAGCTATCCCTAAATGATTAATGACTTGCACCCTACTTTGAACTAGCTGTCCCTAAATGATTAATGACTTGCACCCTACTTTGAACTAGCTGTCCCTAAATGATTAATGACTTGCACCCTACTTTGAACTAGCTATCCCTAAATGATTAATGACTTGCACCCTACTTTGAACTAGCTGTCCCTAAATGATTAATGACTTGCACCCTACTTTGAACTAGCTGTCCCTAAATGATCAATGACTTGCACCCTACTTTGAACTCGCTGTCCCTAAATGATTAATGACTTGCACCCTACTTTAAACTCGCTGGCCCTAAATGATCAATGACTTGCACCCTACTTTGAACTCGCTGTCCCTAAATGATTAATGACTTGCACCCTACTTTGAACTAGCTGTCCCTAAATGATTAATGACTTGCACCCTACTTTAAACTCGCTGGCCCTAAATGATCAATGACTTGCACCCTACTTTAAACTCGCTGGCCCTAAATGATCAATGACTTACACCCTACTTTAAACTCACTGGCCCTAAATGATCAACGACTTGCACCCTACTTTAAACTCGCTGTCCCCAAATGATCAACGACTTGCACCCTACTTTAAACTTGCTGTCCCTAAATGATCAATGACTTGCACCCTACTTTAAACTCGCTGTCCCTAAATGATCAATGACTTGCACCCTACTTTAAACACACTGGCCCTAAATGATTAATGACTTGCACCCTACTTTAAACTCGCTGGCCATAAATGATCAATGACTTGCACCCTACTTTAAACACGCTGGCCCTAAATGATCAATGACTTGCACCCTACTTTAAACTCGCTGGCCATAAATGATCAATGACTTGCACCCTACTTAACATGCTTGCCATAAATGATCAATGACTTGCACCCTACTTTAAACATGCTGGCCCTAAATGATCAATGACTTGCACCCTACTTTAAACTCGCTGGCCCTAAATGATTAATGACTTGCACCCTACTTTAAACTCGCTGGCCCTAAATGATCAATGACTTGCACCCTACTTTAAACTCGCTGGCCCTAAATGATCAATGACTTACACCCTACTTTAAACTCACTGGCCCTAAATGATCAACGACTTGCACCCTACTTTAAACTCGCTGTCCCTAAATGATCAATGACTTGCACCCTACTTTAAACTCACTGGTCCTAAATGATCAATGACTTGCACCCTACTTTAAACACACTGGCCCTATTTGATTAATGACTTGCACCCTACTTTGAACTAGCTGTCCCTAAATGATCAATGACTTGCACCCTACTTTAAACTCACTGGCCCTAAATGATCAATGACTTGCACCCTACTTTAAACTCGCTGGCCCTAAACGATCAATGACTTGCTCTATTCTAAATCCATGCGGACAGTTACTCAACAATGTCACAAAGACCCTCAATATTTAATGTTGTTTACCAAGGTCGAAGTTGGGTCAATTTCGGATTTGAATAATCTCCTTGAATACCAGTAGCATTGCCACATCGCCCAGTGTCAACTGAGGACACAGTGAAAAGGCAATTTTTTTTCACTTTGAGTGAAAAATAATTGGCATAATTGATGTTTGTGAGTCACATATTATGTATCAAATAAAAAAGGAATGAATAAAGAAATGATTCAAAAACAAAGTTTACTGTATAAAATTAATAAAAGATGTGTTTTGGAATATTTTGAGTGTGAAAGTGCGTGTTCGTCTTCACTGCCTCTTACGGCCATTTTCGTGTCACTCTTAGCAGATGACCAGTTCATTTCAAACTGCTCGGAATACCGTAATTTTCATTGGAGGGCTGTGATATTTTTCAACCAATCAGACAAAGCCTTACATCTTTCCCATACAAAATATCTTGATGGCACTCGCCCTACGGGCTCGTGGAATAAACTTCCATCTCAGATCCAATTAACGAAAAATGTTGTTGCACACTTACACTACCTTACAATCTTTTTTACACCTAACTTACATATTCTGTTGCATACAATGTAAATACTTACAAAACCTTAGAAACAATTGACAAATAACTATGTTGCTTCACACTACAGGGTAAATACTTACGCTGTCCTGTACCTGTACCGGTTTCTCACCGACTGCTTGCTTCCTGTTACCACCAGAGTTTCTCACATTGCGGTCACAGTGTGTGTGGGTGCTTGGAGTGTGCATGCAAAATCTTCTCCCAAGTCAACGCGAAAGGAACAAATACTAAACTAAACAAAGAAACAGATGACTGGAATTGCACACATTTCCATCTCCCAGACAACCAACATTTGTGGTGGTTGCAGTGAACTATACCATTTCTTCTTCTTCTTCAGCGTTCGATGTAACTACACCATGACATCTTTCAATTGGTGTTGTGTGGCCCAGTCTAAACTGCCTGCACCCTGTGGGGTGGGGCAATTCTGGGGTCAACTGTGCGTTTGCTTGCTCATACAGGCTGCATAGCCTTCTCCGACTCTCAGAACTGTGCAGTAGTGTAATCAGACCTGGGAGCCCCGTTATGAAGCCAGTATTCTCAAACTTGGCGTATTTTCAGAAATATGAGTGTACTCCACACATGTTGAAGATCGAAGATTCTAACATGCTTTGCAGTCGGATTGCAACGTTAACCAATACATCTAACAAGAAGAGCAAACGCTCGATCGAGTCACTTTCGCAGTTCTGAATATTATATGAGGCATCACATCAGATGGACAGGAAGAAATTGCTATTCACAACACAATACAGATGTAAATAATTTGATGTAAAGAATAATCCTATAAAGTTTGAATCAAATCCGATGAATAGTTTCAGAGATATGATATTTCAATTTTTTTCCTTCAAGACATACCTGTGACCTTGAAAAAGGTCAAAGGTCACCAAAGCCGACGTCAAAGTGTAGAGGTCACTGGGAGTCACGTTCACATAAAATTTGAGCCCGGTCACTTTTACTAGTTTCCGAGAAAAGCCCAACGTTAAGTTGTGTGTTGCCGAACAGAAAAGGCTAGTTATCTCCCTTGTTTTTCTGATAACGTTCGTAAAAGGCTACAGATGTAAATACTTTGATGTAAAGAATAATCCTACAAAGTTTCAATCACATCCGATGAACTTTGTCAAAGATATAAAATGTCTAATTTTTCCTTTGACGCTGACCTGTGACCTTGAAAAAGGTCAAAGGTCAACGAAACCATCGTTAAAGTGTAGAGGTCATTGGAGGTCACGACTAAACAAAATATGAGCCGGATCGCTTTGATAGTTTCCGAGAAAAGTCCAACGTTAAGGTGGTGTCTACGGACGGCCGGCCGGCCGGACAGACTAACACTGACCGATTACATAGTCACTTTTTCTCAAGTGACTCAATAAAAATGTTTCTTTCAATGTTGAATGACAAAAGCTGTAAATGCAGAGTTCGGAATTTTTTTTCCATCATATACAAAAAACCAGTGCCCCAGTAAACGGACAGGAATGCACTTTTAAAGAAAAGTTGTTAGGAATTTTTCTTGACATATTTTTTTCTTCAACCGACCGTATTGAATGTACTTTAGAAAAAGCCCTACAAATTAGGACTAAATCGTATGGGTTCCCAGGTCTGTGTAACATTTCATCTCTCACCCCTGGTTACATATCGGATGAAGATGTTCACCATCCTCGTTTCAAACCTTGCTTTCAGGGCGAGTCATTCCTTATTACAAACCTTTTTCCCTTCGCATGTAGTACTGTGCTGGTGTCAAGCCTCTCTTCGCTCTAATTACTTCCCTTTACACTTAGCTGATGATGAGAAATGAAAATGTAAGGGATGTCATGAAGGGCAAACCTGCCTCAGAGCTCAACACCTCTGATTACTTCCCTTTCCACTTAGCTGGTTACTTCCCTTTACACTTAGCTGATGATGAGAAATGAAAATGTAAGGGATGTCATGAAGGGCAAACCTGCCTCAGAGCTCAACACCTCTGATTACTTCCCTTTCCACTTAGCTGATGATGAGAAATGAAAATGTAAGGGTTGTCACGAAGGGCAAATCTGCCTCAGAGCTCAACACCTCTGGTAACCAACTGAGCCCAATCCAAGCTTCCACACAACTGACTCAATATCACAAGTATCAAGAACGATGCATACCAAAAAATTAGGAAAGAAGAAAAACAATAAAAAGAATTTCACAAGCAAGGTTGTGATGGTTTGTTTTTCCCTCCAAGGACTCAGACCCTCAACACATCAGTAGACGGGGTTCTACCTACAGAACAAACCTGCATTTCTAATCACTTTCCTTACCCTGTACCACAGAATGGAAACAAGGGACATAACTGTGCTTAAAAACAACATGGTTCATAACATGTGGTTACTTCCCCTGACAGTTGCACTTTCACAGCGGTGAACAGTTGCCTCCCTTGTCACAAGCCTACATTCCACACTCCAGCCACAACTCCCTGACACTGGTCCCCAGTAAAAAAGCAAACACAATGGGAGGATCTGTTAAAAACAAAATTCTAGGAAAGAAAACCAGCAGCCGACTGAAAACCAACTACACAATGGAACGCACAACATAAATTGCATCCGAGCTACCTCCATCAATTATAAAAATAAAAAAAAACAAGCCTGAAAACTCCTCCTCTTGTAAACAGAAAGGCAGTATAATCATATCCATTCCCAGGTCAGGGAGAAGGGTGGGCTGTTAATTACAAAACCCATGGGAGATAAAATCTGTATGGCATCTGTAGGAGTTTACCTTTGGGTCAAAAAAGAAAAAAATGTGTCCAGAATGTGTTTCCTTGCAAGGACGCTTGGTTTGCTCCTTAGCAGAGCTGCAGGAAGATATAACCAATCTGTACACAATGGAAAAAGCAATATGGTGCCATACTGGGATACACTGCTGCCAGTCATTTAATATGGTGCCATACTGGGATACACTGCTGCCAGTCATTTAATATGGTGCCATCCTGGGCTACACTGCTGCCAGTCATTTAATATGGTGCCATCCTGGGCTACACTGCTGCCAGTCATTTAATATGGTGCCATCCTGGGCTACACTGCTGCCAGTCATTTAATATGGTGCCATCCTGGGCTACACTGCTGCCAGTCATTTAATATGGTGCTATCCTGGGCTACACTGCTGCCAGTCATTTAATATGGTGCCATCCTGGGCTACACTGCTGCCAGTCATTTAATATGGTGCCATACTGGGATACACTGCTGCCAGTCATTTAATATGGTGCCATACTGGGATACACTGCTGCCAGTCATTTAATATGGTGCCATACTGGGATACACTGCTGCCAGTCATTTAATATGGTGCCATACTGGGATACACTGCTGCCAGTCATTTAATATGGTGCCATCCTGGGCTACACTGCTGCCAGTCATTTAATATGGTGCTATCCTGGGCTACACTGCTGCCAGTCATTTTTACACCCCCGGTATAGGGGTGTGTATAGGATTCGGTCGATGTGTTTGTTTGTTTGTGTTCGCATATAGATCTCAAGAATGAACGGACCGATCGTCACCAAACTTGGTGAACAGGTTCTATACATTCCTGAGACGGTCCTTACAAAAATTGGGACCAGTCAAACACACGGTTAGGGAGTTATTGGTGGATTAAGATTCTACAAGGACTTATAGAGGGACAGGACATATTAATGGTCAAAGGGAAATAACCTTCTCAGTTGGTGGCAGTGAGAATGGTAAGGACAGGGGTGTTTTTCCTACCTCGGAGGAATTTCTTGTTGTTGTTGCTTTTTGAACACTGTAATATAAAAACCAGAAATTGTATCTCAAAAAGAAAACTTCTTAGTGGATGATTTTGTACTGGCTGTACAATGCGGCTTTTTAAAACCTTTTCTTATAGAGGGGTTGTCTTGTTTCACCCCTCAATAAATTGCTGAACTTTCTGTCAATAACCTTACACTTTTCTTATCAAAGATATACTTTACTGGGGTAGTGTGACTAACGCTCAATTAAGGGTAAAGGCAGGAGAAAGTCATCAGTTGTCTATCCACAATAGGTAGTTTTGATTGGTTATCTGTATCTACTGTATCTACTGGCCGTATAAAATTTCATCTCACACGGCATCACTGCAGAGCGCCTAGAACTGTACCCACGGAATATGCGCGATATAAGCGTCATTGATTGATTGATTGATAGTAGTTCTTGTGCAATACCATTTTTCCTAATACAGGTGTCAATCCATGAGTGGACAAATTTTTTTTTTCTAACTTCATTTTGAAGGGTACGATGACAAAAAGCTCTGTGTGGAGGATTACTTAGAAACTTTCACAATGTCATGCCTACAGACAGGAAATACATCAGGTGGAGTATTGGATCATTACAAGTATTTGTTCAGAAGTTATGCAATCTTCGAGAAAACCTTTTGAACCCTGTAACAGGGTTTTTCACTTACATCAACAAAATTCACGACTTTGCATGTATACACATTTTTGTTACAAGTAATGCTAAAGTTTCATTAGAGTATGACCAATGGACTTAATTTGCTAGTCGGGACACTCATGGGAAACAAGAGAAGCATATGCTTAGATTCCCCATTACAGTGGAACCCCCTGTTTAACCCCCCCCCCCCCCCAAAAAAAAAGACCAACTCCCTTTTCTGTTCATAACCACTAACAAACAAAAAACACTGATTTCCTACCCATTGGTCTGTTCATAACCACTGTAAACTTAACAGAAAACACTATTTCCTACTCATTGGTCTGTTCATAACCACTGTAAAATTAACAGAAAACACCCTTTTCCACTCATTGGTCTGTTCATAACCACTGTAAAATTATCAGAAAACACTATTTTCTCTCTGTTCATAACCACTGTAAAATTAACAGAAAACACAATTTCCTATTTATTGGTCTGTTCATAACCACTGTAAAATTAACAGAAAACACTATTTTCTACTCATTGGTCTGTTCATTACCACTGTAAAATTAACAGAAAACACTATATTCTACTTATTGGTCTGTTCATTACCACTGTAAAATTAACAGAAAACACTATTTTCTACTCATTGGTCTGTTCATAACCACTGTAAAATTAACAGAAAACACTATTTCCTACTTATTGGTCTGTTCATTACCGCTGTAAAATTAACAGAAAACACTATTTCCTACGTATTGCCTACAATTTGATCCTGATGCCAACAGACTTGTTAATTAACTAACCTCATACTCAACAGCAACATTAACACATACCCCTTCTTTTTAGTGCGTGACCCAGTAACATCAAATAGAAAAGATCGACACAAGGCTGACCAAGACAAAAAATGTGCACTTGGACACTCGAGCGACTCATAGGTAACCACTGGCCTATCCGAGACTAAATTTTCCCCAGACATCAAGCTGTGACCTCCAATCAATCTATCATTATTTTCATGAAGTGGACCGTTTCCTTGATAGCTCAGTGGATATTCTTAGGAGTGATAGATCTTCTGTAGCAATATTGTCATGCTGTGAACTTGAAATTCGAGAAAAAGCCAAATTTGTCTGAAAATCATCCAAACTAAAATCATTTAAACCAATTTTAATTACATAAAATTTCAAGGCTCTAGCTTTAAAAACAGTAATTGCCAACATCATTTTCTTTTTTTGTCTACAGCAGACAGACGGGCCCAACACTGATTATTTTTAAGATGCAACCCATGACAGTTCACTTTTTTCTATCCAGAAGATTGCAAAACATCTAAACAAATACCTTTAATGATCCAACATTTTACCTGAAGTATGTCTCGTATGAAGACAAATTATGCTGAAAGTTTCACAGCAATCCAACCGGTCAGTGCTGAAATGCAGAGCTTTTGTTCATTGTACCAATTGACGCTCGCTCATGATTTCGACACCTGTATCAGTAGAAATGGAACAACACAATACTACGCAAGATCAGTCAACAACCTGTTCTTGAAAAATAATTAACGTTTCTCCTCATATGTAAAAGTTGCGTCTATCCGGAGATTTCAACAATTCATTTGGTACCGTTTGCTGTCGGGGCGATTTCTTAATTTGAGCAGCAGTCATTTGACCCAGTCAAAATACAAGAAATGTTTGATCCGCAAAATGTGCCAGATAGCCAAGTGAAGTGCCTTTCAATGGCTAAAACAAAATTCAATGAAATGAGAAGGGAATGAATGTTTTAAGTTGGGTACAACAAGATATGTTGCAATATTTTTTTTTTGCGAAATGTATTAAAAATCAAAATGTGCTGTATCAGTACTTAACGACAACAATTTTTGTTAATGCAATTTCTCAAAACTAGCACAGGATAATCCCACCTTTGACATACGGCACAGTTGGCCTAGTGGTAAGGCGTCCGCCCCGTGATCGGGAGGTCGTAGGTTCAAACCCCGGCCGGGTCATACCTGAGACTTTAAAATTGGCAATCTAGTGGCTGCTCCGCCTGGCGTCTGGCATTATGGGGTTAGTGCTAGGACTGGTTGGTCCGGTGTCAGAATAATGTGACTGGGTGAGACATGAAGCCTGTGCTGAGATTTCTGTCTTGTGTGTGCATGTGGCGCATGTTATATATCTAAGCAGCATCGCCCTGATATGAACCGTCGTGGTCGGCTGGGCGTTAAGCAAACAAACAAACAAACCTTTGACATCTATTGCCTAAAATATTTGATAATGGCCTTTTATAAATCTAAGGTCCATTTTCATGTTAATCAAGGTATATAGGCTGTTGTCCAGTGGCTGTTGTGCAAACTTTGTCAACAAAAATCCTCAGTGGGACCGTGTTCCAAATCGCCCCAACCTTATTGGGTATAGAACGGTTTATTAACATTTCACAGGAACGAATTCTGTAACTGATGCACAAAAAAGAGGTGCAATATTTTTTTAGGGGCTATCTTACAAGTCAAATTCAAAATTGCAATAAAATTTAAATTAATAAAAAACAAGAAGAGCAAACGCTCGATCGAGTCACTTTCGCAGTTCTGAATATTATATGAGGCATCAGATGGACAGGAAGAAATTGCTATTCACAACACAATGAGTCACGTTCACATAAAATTTGAGCCCGGTCACTTTTATAGTTTCCGAGAAAAGCCCAACGTTAAGTTGTGTGTTGCCGAACAGAAAAGGCTAGTTATCTCCCTTGTTTTTCTGATAACGTTCGTAAAAGGCTACAGATGTAAATACTTTGATGTAAAGAATAATCCTACAAAGTTTCAATCACATCCGATGAACTTTGTCAAAGATATAAAATGTCTAATTTTTCCTTTGACGCTGACCTGTGACCTTGAAAAAGGTCAAAGGTCAACGAAACCATCGTTAAAGTGTAGAGGTCATTGGAGGTCACGACTAAACAAAATATGAGCCCGATCGCTTTGATAGTTTCCGAGATACTTTGTCAAAGATATAAAATGTCTAATTTTTCCTTTGACGCTGACCTGTGACCTTGAAAAAGGTCAAAGGTCAACGAAACCATCGTTAAAGTGTAGAGGTCATTGGAGGTCACGACTAAACAAAATATGAGCCCGATCGCTTTGATAGTTTCCGAGAAAAGTCCAACGTTAAGGTGGTGTCTACGGACGGCCGGCCGGCCGGACTAACACTGACCGATTACATAGAGTCACTTTTTCTCAAGTGACTCAAAAAACTGCCGGTGTGGACACTGTGCAAAAAGATTACTTGGGAATATAAATTTATTACGATAAGTAGGTAACCGTATCTACGAGGTGACCATCTTTACGTTGGTGAAAATGATGTGTGTTTATAAGTTTGGTGTCAGGTCCAAGTTCTGCCTCAATCAAGACACTTGACCCATACACTATGTAACACAAATCATGAACAGGTAAAACAAGACGCTGGTAGAAAAAGTACATTTATCCTACAACCTAAAAATGTTCCTTTTATTTTTGTCAAGCCAGGTCACAAAACTAAAGTTAGGTATGTAAAATTGAAAGATCTCACTTCTACAATATAACAGAAAACCTCAATGTTTAGTTATTTGATCAGACAATCTGTTGAGACAATCGGCCACCTGTCCATACTGACTGTTACTTCTCAGAAGAGACAACAAAAGGGGCTTTATGGCCGACATAAGGCTCTATGCGCTGTCTATGCATTAGAAATAAGAGACTTTATGGAGTCCACCGACTTTGTCGTGACATCAAATTAGGCTCCTATGAAGGGGCCAGGCATTGGGCTCCTGTTCTTCACAGTTATGATAAAGATTAAAAGGTTAAAACAAGTCGAAATGTTGAGACTGCTGTGGGAAGGAGACCCGTGATATTGTTGCATCACTCCCAACTGGTTACGGAAAAAAAAATCGATTTACTCTCCAGAGAAGAAAACAAAGACATCCTGTCAGGGATAGACATCGACTGCTTAGACCAAGGGAGGCATCAAACACCACAAACACCTGCCTGCAAGGGAAGACCACCTCCGCCAGTGGACTGGCACCCAGGAAGTTAGCTGGGCTCAGCTGGAAACCAGATTCCTACTTTGTGTGCAGCATGGACACTGCACGCTTGCCAGTCTGTAGAATGTGTACGTGCTAGTCCTATGGTGTGTATCGTGGCCAACGTGCCGGACAGTTGGTCCGCGTGGTTACCTTGAGCCGTTTCACAAAGCTGTCCAAAATTACACTTCACCATTTCTTTAAAACTAACACATACCTGCAACCCCCTCCCCCCCCCCCAAAAAAAAAACCACTTATAAAATTTGTTGGGTTTTTTTTAACAAGAAAGGTAGATTACTAAAAAAAAAGTTTTTCCCAGTCCACCAAAGCAGAAATACAAGCATTTTAACCAGGGGGAAAACTGCCACCAACCTGCCCCTCCCCCCCACAAAACTAACAAGACATTAACATGATTCCCACTCCACCAAAGCAAAAATGTGGAGTATTTGAATCAGGGAGAGTGAGGGAAAGGGTGTACTCAGAATGCCAAGAAATTTTAAAGGGCACCTGTAGAAAATGGTATCCCTGCCACAAGTTAACACTATGGTCACCCCCCCCCCCCCCCCCCCCCCCCCTCAGTCTTACACACCTCACAACACGCATCTCACGGCGTCTTCACGTTTCTCACTGCCTGTCACACCCAGCACAAGGCAACTCTCCACTTCTTGTACATACTTTTTCTTTTTGCAAAACACTTGTGAAAAAACTCACGGCAACCACACGCAGCAAACTCGTGACCTGCTCGCAACACAACTGGTGTCAGTCACTCGCAACAGCAGAGACACCTTTCTACAAACCACGCCACACCATCTTTCTAAAAAGTCAATGCCAAGCGTACGCTTTCTTTAAACCACGCCACACCAACACACTGTCTTCCATCAACATGGAGCCACAAACAGGCTTTGCGCTCGCAAACAACCATCAACAACAACCGTCTTCTCAAACACGCATAGCATTTCAAAACACACACAAACACAACGATGCGTGCTCACACACGCATATAAAACACACACATACATATGTGCTTGCACACGCACAAAACATACATATGTGCTAGCACACAAAACACACATACATATGTGCTAGCACACACAAAACATACATATGTGCTAGCACACACAAAACACACATACATATGAGCTAGCACACACAAAACACACATACATATGTGCTAGCACACACAAAACACACATACATATGTGCTTGCACACGCACAAAACACAGATATGTAGACGCTCACGCAGCCAGGCACAAAGCAAGGAGTCGCTCACACACTCACAGAGCTCTAAGTTTCATTACATCATGTCTTCCACAGACACATGTGAAGCAATGTCAACTAACTGTGGATGAAGAACAGGGCAAAGTATTGACAGTGACAACACACACCACACATGACAACATCCACTCTCCTCTCAACGTCCTTTTTTCTATCCTTACACGGAAAAAAAAAGAAAAGTTATTCTTTACCAAAAGCCTCCCTAGCTGTTTGTTTTCAACAGTCCAGCAGTGAGTTATTTCTTCTAAGGCAAAGCCTGGCCATTGTAGCCTAGTGTAAGAGGATGTGTTCCAAGGGGGAGGAGGAAGATGCAGTCTCTCTCTCACCACAATGTACAATGCCTTCAGTCAGTCAACCTCAAGAGCACAGGCACAGCAAACTAAAAACACAAGTACACATGCACTCTCTCTCCACTCGACAGTGGCAAGGGCACTGTAACAATTGCCTCTCTTCCTCTTCTCTCGCACTACTAGAGTGCACTTGTTGTCCCATCCCGGGTGCGACTGTACTCCACCTTTCCCCTGTCCTCCGTGAGGAGAGAGATGAATATTTACAGGGCCAATGATAGTGTGGACCTCCCAACCCTTGTCAAACAATTTGGACTTTTGGGGCATTTTCAGCGTATCAAATCGCGCTAAAAATGTTCAATCTTACCCAAGAATACACGTTGAAATGACCAATTAGAAAGCAGGATTATAATTGTGTCCATTAGCGTCTGCATTGCCACTTTTCAGTGTGGACAGCATTTTTGTAATGCATATTCTCACCGATACACTGCGTGAGAAGCGGTCATGTGTACCAAAATTCCGAAGGAACTTGAGCGTAGCAATTTTTGGCTTGGCGTACAAGCATAGCAATTTTTTATATCCTGTAGCATGCAGACCTGGGAACCCCTGTTTTGCACTTAAGAGTATTCTCAAACAAACTTGGTGTATTTCCAGAAAAGTGAGCGTACTCCATGATTCAAACATACTTCACATGCGTCCGTCGCACCGTTAATTAAGTTTACTAATACATTTAAAACAAATGCTTCTTTCAATGTTTTCGGACAAAAAAATGTAATCATGTGTCAAAATAATGGATTGGCTTTGGGATGCGTTAACTGTGAAGAAAAGAAGTCTTGGAATTTTTCTCATCGTACTTTTTTCCCACCGAACGTACTGATCGTATTTTAGACAATCATGCGTACAAAATACAGCGAAATCGTATGGGTTCCCTCCCAGGTCTGAGCATGCTACGCTAACAGCTCTGATTGTGCCTCCAACAAGAGGGGAGAGATTGGATGGCAGGATAATGGGTATTTACAGTGACAATGATTGTGCAACTTCTACTTGTGGATGGGAAAACAAGTGCTTACAGAAAAACTTATCTCTCTCTCTCTCCGCACCAACAGTTGACAATCCATCACTGCAGTCTTTCGCTCGACACAGTTCTCACTCAAAGATCTGCAGTCTTTCGCTCAACACAGTTCTCACTCAAAGATCTGCAGTCTTTCGCTCGCCACAGTTCTCACTCAAAGATCTGCAGTCTTTCGCTCAACACAGTTCTCACTCAAAGATCTGCAGTCTTTCGCTCAACACAGTTCTCACTCAAAGATCTGCAGTCTTTCGCTCGCCACAGTTCTCACTCAAAGATCTGCAGTCTTTCGCTTGACACAGTTCTCACTCAAAGATCTGCAGTCTTTCGCTCAACACAGTTCTCACTCAAAGATCTGCAGTCTTTCGCTCGCCACAGTTCTCACTCAAAGATCTGCAGTTTTTCGCTTGACACAGTTCTCACTCAAAGATCTGCAGTCTTTCGCTTGACACAGTTCTCACTCAGATCTGCAGTCACTGTCCACCCCCCCCCCCCCCCCCCCATAGAGAACTTACAGGTGACTACCACCCCAACCTAACCAAGGGCCTCTTCACCTGGTCACCCCAGACCAACCTAACTCCCGGGTGGAGACAGAGTACGGAACGTCAGTGAACAACAGCAGAAAGGTACAACAGAAATGATCGCATACTTCCATGCGAATTTGTCAAGCACAATATTAAAAACTGAAAGAAAAAAAAAACCACACACCTCAACGCTTCCAGGTCTCGTAATACGACCCAGAAAAACTCCACCCCGCAATCTCCCGCACCATTTTATCGCCCGCAGCCGCCCGCTCTCAGCCCCGCGTGCCCATTAGTTCCACCCCCCTGAGCGGCCCCCGTGCGAGCCCCAGCCAGAGTAGGCCCCCGACGTGGTGGAGTCTGTGCCCCACCACGAGTTGCCCGGGGTGCTCTGCTGGGTGGCCATGGCCTGTTGACTGCCGAAACCCTGGTTGGCCCCCTGAGCCTGCTGGTCCGTGGCCCCCGCCTGCTGGTTGGGCACCCCCATCGCCCCCCACCCCGCGCTCTGACCCGACAGCATGGCCTGTGCCGCCGCCAGCATGGCCGAGTTGAGCAGGTTCATGCCCAGGTTGTTGGGGAGCGGCCCATCACCGTTCCCCTTGCCCTGCCCCGGCCCACCCCCCCGCCCTAACCCACCTTGGCTGCCAAAGCCGCCGCCTCCGCCACCTCCCTGCTGCCCGAAGCCGCCACCACCGCCAAAGTTGGCTTTGGGCCCCCCCGATTTGTCAAAGCTCTTGGGCGCTGCATTGCTGATGTGCACCGACGTGCCCTTGATGATGTGGTCGTCCCCACACAAGGACTGTGCGATATCAGCGTCAGCGAAAGTGACAAAAGCAAAAGCGCGGAAAGGTTTGGGGATAAACACATCCACCACCTCGCCAAATTTGCAAAAGTAAGAGCGAAGGTCGTCGGTGGAGATGTCCTCTGTGCAGCGACCAATGAACACCTTGCGGTTCATCATCTGGTTCTGGCCCTCCTGCAACACACAGAGAGAACATACCGTCACAACGCTGCTAAGTCACGCCCTGCTCAGCACTCTCACACTGGGCTAACCCATACCCTTAACTACACTATACTCTACTACACATAGCTACACTATACCCTACTACACATAGCTACACTATACCCCACTACACATGGCTACACTGAACCCTCACTATCATTTTTAACTTCTCGTCTAAGCTAATTTTTGCAAGAAAACGGATGAATACCAAAAGTGAGGGAACAAAAACCCAAGTTCCACGCGATTCTTCCCGCACGTCGTTTTGCGTAGACAACGCTACTTTAAACCCTGTGCCGTCTTTTGACAGGTGGGCTGTTCAGTTACCAACCATTTCTCTATATTTTCCCGATCTTGTGGCTTTTGATTTTAGATTTTTGTAATTGACTGCCATGTCTCCAAGAAGCTCCATTGACTCGTTTTATTGGTTTTTTTCACCAAAACAAGACAGTTTACACAGATGGACAGTGTTTCTCCAAGACCGCGCTAACGGTGCAGGTGAACATTGACTGTCAAAATTTGAGTAAAATGTTATATATTGGTAAAAAAAAAAATACAAGTGGCATATAATAGAATTCTGGCGGGCATGAAATTTAAAAAAAAAAACCTAACATTTATACATCGACCAATTGTTATCTCTTATTTTAGTCCTGGCTATCCGCCTATGAGTTTTTGTGGAACTCCGATGTGACATGGCTCAAATAAAGTGATTTTTTTTTAAAATTTAATATATGTAAAGTGTGTAATCCATCACCCCTTTGATGAGCAGTTGTTGATTTGCGAAATGTGTCGGTTGCTGATGCTTACTCTTCACATTTAGTTCAGTTGACGCAATGTTTTAACAGACCAGGAACCAAGACGAGTTGTGCAGCATGTGTGCGTATGTAAAGCAATTTAGAGAAAACAACTGGAACGATCTTTATGAAACTTAACAAGAAGAGCAAACGCTCGATCGAGTCACTTTCGCAGTTCTGAATATTATATGAGGCATCAGATGGACAGGAAGAAATTGCTATTCACAACACAATACAGATGTAAATAATTTGATGTAAAGAATAATCCTATAAAGTTTGAATCAAATCCGATGAATAGTTTCAGAGATATGATATTTCAATTTTTTTCCTTCAAGACATACCTGTGACCTTGAAAAAGGTCAAAGGTCACCAAAGCAGACGTCAAAGTGTAGAGGTCACTGGGAGTCACGTTCACATAAAATTTGAGCCCGGTCACTTTTATAGTTTCCGAGAAAAGCCCAACGTTAAGTTGTGTGTTGCCGAACAGAAAAGGCTAGTTATCTCCCTTGTTTTTCTGATAACGTTCGTAAAAGGCTACAGATGTAAATACTTTGATGTAAAGAATAATCCTACAAAGTTTCAATCACATCCGATGAACTTTGTCAAAGATATAAAATGTCTAATTTTTCCTTTGACGCTGACCTGTGACCTTGAAAAAGGTCAAAGGTCAAAGGTCAACGAAACCATCGTTAAAGTGTAGAGGTCATTGGAGGTCACGACTAAACAAAATATGAGCCGGATCGCTTTGATAGTTTCCGAGAAAAGTCCAACGTTAAGGTGGTGTCTACGGACGGCCGGCCGGACAGACTAACACTGACCGATTACATAGTCACTTTTTCTCAAGTGACTCAAAAATGACTGGACCTGTCAACTCCAGGTGCGGTCCTGATTTGGCCTATATTCGCTGGACCCAAAAAGCAACAGCTATCAAATCAAATCAACTCCAGGTGCACAGACCTGTCACCCCCTGGGGCTTTCAGTTTACCTCGGGCAGCTATCCGTTGGAAAACACAAAGTTTCATCAACTTTCAGACAAGGAGTCAAAAACTGAACATTTTTTACGAGTAAATTTCGGCTGCCTCCGGGCAGGCCTTAGTCGGCCAGGCTCACATCAGGTCCTGCACGTGAACTTTTTCGTCAAAAACCTACATGGAAATCTATCGGTCTCCGGGAGAGGGAGAATTCTTTCTGTTTTTGAGTATTTTACGTCAAGACTTGTGTGTGATGGTGAAATAAAATTGTAGAAGATGGGTATGTTGGTCTATTTTGGCATACAGCCCACAGCCTTTAGCCTCGGAGCGTGATCATGGAAATGTTAATTACAATTTGGAGGGATATGACAAACCGCATGCAGTTTCGTTTGGCACGCAACACTAAGGGTACGTGTAGACATCTGTGAGATAGTTGGGGGAAGCGCCTGGCTGTTTATATCGTAATCTGCAACAAAACGACTAATCCAGACCTGTTTACCTTAAACCCGAGGCAAGAGTACTTTCCCAAAAAGTTGAGTGTATTTTTCAAAAAGTTGGTGTACTTTGCAAGCAAAGCCATATGGGCTAGGGAAAATGTACGCGTGGGTGCAAACGTGTCTGTGTAAGAATAGCATGTCTTGTGAAGACCTTCAGAATTTAACTCCTTCCAATACAACAGGAACAAAACAATTTTATTTACCTGTCAGTGTATAGCATTATAACCAGTGTCTTCCAAACAGATTGATAATGAAAAGATGAAGTTCGTGAAATAACATCTGCGGTTGACAGTGGCAAGTTCAGTTTTACAATCATCTCAGAAAACATTGCTTCAGCACGGACTACAGCCTTTTCTTCTGGCAGGATTTGCTTTGCGGGAATGAACTTCATAACTCCTTAGCAGATTTCAGCGGATTTCTTTGCAGCAACCTTGTCCAGGCGAGTTTTGGAACTGCAGTGTCGTTCGATGTCATATTTCCCAGCATGGGCAACGGAGAAATCTGATTTACAATACTTGCAGTGTGCATGACTTTTTCCCATAGTAGATTCAACAATTCCTGGCTCTTTCTTATATTTCTCCAAGAAAATATGCTGCTTCTGCTGTTTAGACTTGGTACAGTCATCCGAAACTGGCACATTTTACAGCTTCATTTTGCCACAATTGTCGGGACGATCGCACGTGCTAACTGAACAAGGTTTCCACAGCTGAAGACTCGCTGTCATGGTTATCTCCCTTCGACCGAAACCGGTATCAGTTGTACCATCCCGTAATCAGCACACCAGCACCGAAAAACGTATTCTGGATTTTTTCTTATGCGTATTTTGTGTGTGTGTCGCGTATTTGCGTACCGATAATAATTTGGCGTACACAATACGCCCAAATCGTACTGGTAAACAGGTCTGCTAATCTTTGCTCTCAAGGCTGTGACATACCGCACACAGCCTTTAGCCTCAGAGCGTGTTCATGGAAATGTTAATTACAGTTTGGCGGGATATGACAAACCGCATGCAGTTTCGTTTGGCTTGCAACACTAAAGGTATATGTAGACGTCTGTAAGATAGTTGGGGGAAGCGCCTGGCTGTTTATATCGTAATTTGCAACAAAACGACTCATCTTTGCTCTCCATATGTGACTTAAACACTGCATCTTTTAACATACAAATTCTCTCAGGTGATACCCCGACGACTTTTTTTTCGACTACTTTTATTTCAACTAATCTCTTTACTCGGCGCATTACTTTAACAATTTGACATTTTTTTCACACGACTTCATTTTAAACGCTTCACTTCACTGCTACCCAAGTCTGCACTATTTTCTTCAATCTACGCCTTGTTTATAAAACACAACCCGGTTACTTTTTAACTTCTGACTATAACCAAGTTATGATGAGGGGAAAGTGAGCATTGAACAAACCATATCGCATAACAGCCCTGTAAACATTCTGGTCAAATGTAAAACAACTTTCCGTGTTACGATAGAGACACTTCACATGCACAATCTACCGTCTCATTTTTTTGGGCCATGTTCTACCGACACTAAATCCAAACTCCCAATTTGGACACGCAATATAGTGGTTCATTCCGCCCGTCTAGACATGTTTCAACCTAAATTCATAAGAACCTGCGTAACTTGAACTGACTGATGGCAAAAAACGACACAGAGCATACGAAAGAAAAAAGATTGATTATAAATAGAACACTGGCGATTGAATTTCAATAGCAGAGAAGAGTGGAACGTTGGACTTGGAGTCGGATGTAAAGATGAGACATTTGCTTTATTGTCCATTTCTAAGGACACACAAAGACAAAAATAATGCACTTTTGCTTGAAACATCACAGCTCACATTTAATTTATCCACTCTTGTGTAACATCGATTGCCAAAATCTTGCTACTAGCGACAGTGAAAAACTGCAAAAAAGACGACAAGATTCCACATGGAAAAGCCAATTCATCGCTGACCGCGGCCTAGTTGCTATGATATCTCGAGTGCTTTGTGTGTATAAATGAATCTGAAAGTCACAACACAACATAATTTGTTGGCGTGGTTGTATAAGCAGAGATGGCAAAATCTGCAACATTTTACTTGCAAGCTGGACGAGTCACTTCAACAAAGTTACTAGCCCGCCTGAAATTTCACACCACATGAAGCGTTAATATCAATGACTGTCAGATCTGTATTTATCACACAAAATAGCGGTGGTCTGTACGATCAACAACTTGATCGAGCTCAGCTGGTGTCTTGTCTGGCTTTCCTTGCATAGTTCTTCACCGCAATTTTGCTCCAAAACAAAACGCCTTCATTTTCTCTTTGTACGTTTTAAGAAATGTTGAACAAATTAATCCCCACCATTGTCTTCCCAACCAATTAACGCACCACTCTCCTCTTTTCTTGGAATGTTACCAACTAACGCACCACTCTCCTCTTTTCTTGGAATGTTACCAACTAACGCACCACTCTCCTCTCTTCTTGGAATGTTCTATCTTTTCACATTCTTTATCTGCTTGTTGTTCTTTTAGCATTAGTCATTTCAAATTATTTTTCAGGGGGATTCATCTTTTCATAAATAATAAATATGTAATAAGACACAGAAGTGAAAGTAGAAACGGCCCCGACGCGGTCCGAATGAAACCTTTCCGAGCACAGTGTCTACCAGCACGGCGGACTTATAATCCGGCTGTCAAGGGCGGTTGACCTGGCTATTCCTGTCAAGACCTTCTCAAATTGCTGGCTGGCTATTTGACTTTTTAGAAGTTAAGTTGCCTGGCTGACACGTTGTTTTTTATGTGGCCATCCACAATGGTGTCCATATGAGCCTTTCTCCACACCTAACAGTTCTAACTTTGTACAACTCCATTGCTAACCGTAACAAGCCACTATTTACCTTAAGTCTTCTTTTCAAATTATATCTTTTTCTGGAAACATGGGGCTCAACCGCCGACACTAAAATTAACTTGCTTGCTACATTTTCAAAATATTCATCGGACAGCAGATATACCTGGCATGTTTCATGATGGAGGAATAAAATCTTCCACTATAGCCTCAGCCCCTGAGCTAACCCCACCTCCTCATTCACTCAATCCAAATGTCACACACATGCTCCCCCCCCCCCCCCCCCCCCCCCTGCACCTTACCTTGCACCTCACAACTGCTCACACAGCCTGCCTCTTGTCACACTGAGCTAAACACCATTCAACCCCTTTCACTCACACACCACACAGCTTAACACGCTTCAATCCCGGTCACACACACACATTCACTGCATGTCACTCACACACACATATCCAGCCTGCCTCTTGTCACACAGCTCAACATTTGCACTCATTACTGCCACTCACTTACACATATCCAGCCTGCCTCTTGTCACACAGCTCAACATTTGCACTCATTACTGCCACTCACTCACACATGTACAGCCTGCCTCTTGTCACAGCTCAACATTTGCACTCATTACTGCCACTCACTCACACATGTACACACACAGCCACTGCTCCCCCTGGACACCTGGCCTGAAGCAACAAACATGGTTAGAACTCCACGTCCCTGGCCGTGGGACGCTACTCTGTGCACACAACATCCTCATGCACAGCTTCGCCTCTACCTCACCGTTACCCAAGTCCAAATGATGTCATGTACTCAATAAAAAACCTCTGTCTTTCGTTTGACAAGGTACACAGTACTCAATAAAAAACAGCCGTCTTTCGTTTGACAAGGTACACAATGTGAGGCAGCACAAAAAGGCAGCATGACATGTTGTTGTGTGCACAGAGAGGGTGTAGTCATGAGCGCACACAGCTTCAAGGGACCCCCGGGAAAGCTACACTTCCATAGACTCTCCTACACTGCTCAGTCTATCCCTAACAATATCCTACACTGCTTGGCCTATCTCTATTCCACTGCTCTGCCTTTGCCTTACCACTAGCTGTCCAATTTCACAAGGTCACTACGTCATCATTGCTAAAGGATTTAAGGTAAACAATTTGATGGATGAGGGGACTCTTACATTTCGAGTTTGAGGAGCCCAGTATTGCTGCCAGGGGTCACTTTCGCTGCGCTGCGCACTACTATGATCCTGGAAGACAACCAAACAAAATAGTTACAGCCACAGCCGTTACATTTCAGCACAACGCTCGTCTGCTTTACAAGCTGAGTGGTCACACTCCACAGCATCACCCTCCAATCAAAACCAATTATCTCCAATATCCTTTGGGGAGAAAAACAAAATACATGTTGCTGAGCTCATCAAGGTAGACCACTGAACTTGTAAACCACTGGAGCAGTAAAGGATACCCACATTTACATTATTGAATACAACTTGTACTAAAAAAAGGAATCATGGCTTGTGAGAATAATCAAAGTCTAGTTGCTGTGGGTTAGTGGTAACTCTGCATAGTAAAAAATCATTTGTTTTACACAATTCTTACCCCTGTTTCCCCACAAGGATAACAACTTTCCTGTGCATCATGCTTTCTCGCAGTTTGACACACTCATACAATACATTGTGTCTCTCCAAAATTAAATGTACAACTACAAATTTTGTATAATCAAATATTGAGAAAGGAAAAACTTGTGCTTCTCAGTTGTTCATTGGGTCAAACGCTCTGTTAACAAGAACTAACGCACACAAGAACTGTGCATGAATTTACCAGCAGCACCAAAAATGTATCTCATTCTCATACCTCGTTACACTTAGCTACTCTTGAGCGTTGACACCCCAGGGTATTATACGCAGGGGGGACACAATGCCATTGAAAGGCAAATGCATGCACAATGACATCAAGTTGAAGACTGTGCAAGCCAACAAACTGACCAGTTAAACTGTACTAGCCACTCCTCTTGATGGAAGCTGAGAAAAACGCCATGAAGCCACAGCAACCATACTATGTAGTTACAGCCAGACAGGAGAAACATTGACCTGAAAGCTAACTGGAGCCAATAAGCAGCCATGTAAAATCGATCCAAGTCACCATGTGCCCTGAGTCTGCAAGAAACACATTCTCTCCACACAACAGGTTATGGGACAAAACACGAAGCACTGAGCTTGGGTACACATCTCAGTTTTTGTCTGCACCCAGAGTTCACCCTTGTAGATATTGTATACATTCAACCTTGTCAATCACCCTCCCTTGCAAAGTTATAATGATCGACCTTGGGTAAATTTCATTCATGGGGTCTTCTCGATGATGGTTGATTCATGGGGTTGAATTACTTTGAAATAAAGTTATTCAATCTTGGAAATTTGCTTCATCACAAAATGTTCTCATTCAAGGGAAGTAACAACTCAGTGGATTTTTTTTAAGGAAATAATTTTCAGGTGAACCATATCAAATTCCACCACGAGGTTCCTTCACTTGCAAAAACCCTACATGCTTTTCTCTCAAGTAAGCCTTCAGTTTGACCGGAAAGCAACGTTTCAGTCTTTAAGAAATAAGGCACATGGAGACAACGGTGGGACTCGCGCTATTTATCAGTATTATTATCAATAAATATCTACCATGAAAGCTGGGCGCAAACAAAAAGTGAGACGGTAACACCTGAAAGGAACACTCTCTCTCAGGGCAACAGGTTACAAGTGCAGTGCAAAGCACTGAAAGCTCACCTTCGAGTTGGGGATGGTGACGTCACACCAGCGTCCGTCGATCATGTGGCGTTGAGACATGCACTTCACCTGGGACTCGGGCTCACCAAAGCGGATGAAGCCAAAGCCCTTGGACTGCCCGGTGCGCGTGTCTCTCTTCACCTGCACAAAGCAACATGTCACAGTCAGTTCTGTACTCGCACCCGCCTCATTCCTCATTGGTCAGCCATCATGCTAGATGAACACTACCATGCACAGACAAGTGTTTTCGGTTAAAAATGCACCTGGATCTATGTACCAATTCCTCTTGCATTTTATCACTGACATGTTCATCCGGGTTGTAGGTACCAGCAAGACGATGCCGCTATAAAAAAACCAGACTCAGGCAGTGAGAATCTGGGAACGAGGATACACTTTCTTTCTTTATTTATTTGGTGTTAACGTCGTTTTCAACCACGAAGGGTTATATCGCGAAGGGGAAAGATGGGATAGAGCCACTTGTCAATTGTTTCTTGTTCACAAAAGCACTAATCAAAAATTTGCTCCAGGGGCTTGCAACGTAGTACAATATATGACCTTACTGGGAGAATGCAAGTTTCCAGTACAAAGGACTTAACATTTCTTACATACTGCTTGACTAAAATCTTTACAAAAATTGACTATATTCTATACAAGAAACACTTAACAAGGGTAAAAGGAGAAACAGAATCCGTTAGTCGCCTCTTATGACATGCTGGGGAGCATCGGGTAAATTCTTTCTCGTCCCAACCAATATGGGACTCCCCCTAGCCCGCGGGGGGTCGAGGATACACAAAAATGTCTAAAAATGACCTATGGTTTACAAACAATACTCTGATTCTGAAGATGGAGCACTAAGAATGGCTCTGAAATTATGTCTTGGGGATCTTGAAAAAGTCTCAAGATTCTCATGGGTGAGAACAACATCAGATCTGCACAAAACAAATGTGCTTAATAGTACAGTTCCCAGTCGCTGGGGCATTGTCCCCTTGGTACATCACTGATTGTCACAAGACTTACATGATAAAACTCGCCGACCAGGTGTCACACCACAGATAAAACAAGCGTGTCAAAGACATCGATCAGAGAACACTGCATTACAATGAACAGACCTGCCAGGCATGGGAATTGATTGAAAGAAAAATCTCGGAAAACTAAGTCCGTCAGAACTCATCTTTTCTTCCTCTTGTCGAGATCTGAAATCTAGTTTAAAATCTGTGCAATCTGGTAGTGTGTATCATGAACTTTACACAGGGTTAAGCCTGGGAGAAAAAGGCAATGGGACATTTGTCCCGCTCAACCAAATTCTGATGGGACATAGTCTAAGACAAGACGCGCTAAAGAGGCACGTATGCGTCTTGACCAAAGATGCAAAATGGTGCCATCTGAGAATTAGCCGCTATATCGTGTTATCTGTGAATGTGTCTGTATCACTGTATGTGTGTGTAATCTGATGTAAAGTGTACATGCGCCCTTTGACCCACTGAAGGGGGAGTTGTGATGGGACATTTTCAGAATTAATGTGCCAATGGCGCACTAGTAAATGAAACCCTGTTTACACAGCAAAACACCTAACCAAATAGCCAGTAACCAACAATCATTTGAATCCATTTACTAGTTAATTTATACTATTTAAACTCACTTCACATGGGCGGCCTTTCTCGCACACAAAAAAAGGGTAGTTTTTTTTAGTACATTAGCCATACTAGGCTGTTTCAATTATCGTTCCTCGATTTTTATTTTCTCGAAACAGGATCATTTTCTCTCTTGGAAATCATCAAATCTGAGGATAATTTCCTTGCCTGCGCCAACCCTTGTGTAACTTTTCAAAATAGATCATCAAGTTACCTTTTGACTTCTTCACGTTTGCAAATTTAGCAGACCATCAAATAAAATGTATTTCCACATCCACAATTAGGCTATCCCCCTGCCAGATTCTTTACATTTAGCAAAAGTAAATACAGAAATAAAAGAGTGCTTGCAACGCCACTTTTTAATGTGGACAATGTTTTACGACACAAATTCTGACGGCTACACAGGGATGTCGGTAGGGGTCGGACATCGGACATATAACAATGAAAATCCCCAATTCACATTCCCGCATGTCGGTCAGATGTCCTATCGTTTTAGCCTGAGCGTGGTCATTGTCCGATATGTACTCCATTTTTTTCAGACAGCGCGATATTCGTTTATTTCCATTTCAAGATACAAATATTCTAAAAGACCGAGCGCTCTCGTGTTCAGCTGACACTGAAGTTGCCAGTGCCGCGTGCGGATCTTTTCTTTTGTCGGGAATTCCCGAACCGTTTGCGGTATGCGCCGTTTGGGTATAACCGTCTCGGTGCAGCGCACTGATCTAAAAATAGTGGATTATTTTTTAGATCAGTGCATGCTACAGGAGACAACTCCAACTGACTAAATTTGTCGTCTGCTTTTGTTTTCGATACGAGACGAAGCACTGAATTATGCCGCTGAAAAAACCCCACCTAAAGCCTGCAAAAGATCAGCATTAGATCAAACCGATCATTTTGTTTTTCAACTTTTATCCAAATCATGCAGTTTGTAGTCAAAATAAGAGATCTAAAGTTGTTCATGTTGGTTTCTTTTTTGTGGTTTCTTTGAAACTAAACAAATACATTATACGCACACTGTGTTGATGTATTTACTATAATACGCGATTGTGTGTGTGTGCGCATGACTTTGGAACAATTCCATGGAATGTGTTATAAGCTGTTTGGCGCAAATTCATAATGTCCTATTACACTTTCTGAAAGCGGTCAAATGTCCTATTGATGCTGAAGAACAACATCCCTGGCTACACAGTCACAAAAAAAAAGTGTAGCATGCTTGTAATAATTTTCTTTGAGTGTAGGAATTCTAAGCTATGCTTCAGCGTAACCAGATACTGACCTGTACAAGCAGGAGCTCTCCAAATTGGCTGAAGTAGCTCTTGAGGTCATCCTCTGTGCTCTTCCATGGCAGGCCCAGCACGATCAGGTCCGAGCACACCTTGCTTGTTGTCCTCTTCATTTTTGCTGCTTGGCTGTCGCCAAAGCCATCCTCTCCTTTCCGCTTGTTTTGGTCTGCTGTAAGCCAGTCCAGTACTGATAAACTATAGGTGAGCGATCATGCTATATAAACACTATGCTACTAAGAAAACCGAGAGTTGTTTGTCAAAAATTGCAACTGGACCGATGTGCAAATTACGTTGCATTTTATTTGTCACTGTGCCAAGATATTTAAATAATTACAATTTACATCAAACAAATTGCATCAACCTAAAGATGACCAACAGTGGTTCCTGCAACGTTCCAGATCCCAAGCTAAACTTGCGGCCATTTATCCCAGAACAAAAGCAAGGGGATGCCAGTTAATCCAACAACCAGCAGGACTGTGAGACAGTTACCAACAGTAACACTTATTTCTACTGGACCAACTGGTCCGACGTTCTACCTGGCCATAGAACACTTTTCCGAGGGATGATCAACTTGATTGACATAAATCTTAGGCAGCATTAAGCCTAAGGTACTGGCACTACCAATCTTTAACAGAAAAAAACATTCCTTGACGGGCACACATACAGAACACGCACCTCACGTGAGAGACAGAAAGGCCGAAGAGTTGAGGGAAGACAAGACAAAGAACAATTTCTCAACAATGCAAAGAAAACAATGTAATACGCACTTTTCGGGAAGACTGCGATGTACTGATGATTTCCCCACAGTCCATCGGGGGGATACAGGACACCATCGGCAAGACGAATCCCTCTGAATGCACCGGACTCGGCTTTGTACTTCAGACCACTTGCTGAAGGAAACTGCGCCGACAGTGTCGTCAACAACAACGTTCCGTCATCTTCACTGGGGATTTCAATAGGTTCGTCGCTGACATCTTCACAAACCTGAATAAACTGGGACATCTTTGCTAATATTCCGAAGTTGTTACAGAAAGGAAATGCACTAAACAGATGAGTTTTCGATGCGGTTCTACCGGCGTAGAAAGCGTGCTGTCAAAGATGGCGTCGGGAAAGGAAGACGCCGTGCAGCGGGAAGCGTAATGCGCGTCCTTTGCATAAATTAACGGCTGCGCATGCTCAGAGGTTGTAAAAGTGCTACACGATTGGTTGGTATGCGAATGAAATACTGAAAACAATAAAAACTATTTGAAGCACACTGAAATAATACAAGTGAATGTAATACTGTCAAATAAACAAAAAAGACTGTTTCGAAATGATGAAGATGAAACAATTCCTCGGAGTACTATTGGTATAAGTATTAAATATTCACTCAGTATGTCACCAGCCGAAATAGCTCAGTTGGGAGAGCGTTAGACTGAAGATCTAAAGGTCCCTGGTTCGATCCCGGGTTTCGGCACGGAAACCAAATCCGGCGGTTGGTAATTTTTTTTCTCCAGCGTACATATTTCTATCACCTCCGAGTCGAAAAGTGTTTCGCCTGTTCCATATTTTTCCAAAATGATTTGTTACCATACTGACAACTAAATGATCTAAATTTATAATAATATTATAAAATCATACTGACAACTCAATGATCATTCATTCGCACGGCTTCATGAGGAGTGGACGTAAACTGATTCTATCAAGATAACGGTTTTGTGTGAATATTTGTTTGTCTGTTCACCTAAAAGATGTATTCAGTTTGGACCCTAGTTTGTGAATAATAAAGTTCCTCAAAGCTAATCTTGTTCTTGTTCGTGCTACATGCCTTTTTGTACACGGAGCAATACAAAAATAGTAACAAAACATATAACGCAATAATTGACCAAATAAAACAAAAATTGGGGAACAAAATTGAGCCCAAAGCAATATAAGAGGTAAAATGTGGGATTATGTGAAGTTAATTACACATTAACATGCTTCCATTTGAAACTTCTCGGTCTTCATCGTGGATTGACGCCCTCACAAAGTCTTATTGAAGCCCTTCCTCGCTTCGCTCCGTCGGGCTTCAATTAGCTTTGGTCGGGCGTCAATCCACGATGAAGACCGATGATGTTAAAGTCAAATCTGCAAAGTATGTTTTGAATACTCGATAAATCAAAATCAATACTAATTGCAAAATTCGAAGTGCTTTGGATGTCAACAACAGATCATTATTTAATTAATTATTTTTATTTATTTATTTAATTATTTTTTATTTAATTATTTTTTATTTTAAAGTGGTTAGGCAGTTTTAAAGGTTTGTTTTTATGTTAGTTCAGTGTTTTGTTTATCAGGAAAAAACAAAATGAATAGAGCTTGTCGCGCAAAATTTTGAGATAACGACTGAAGTTTGAGCATTGGTATGAGATTTTTTCACACAAACCCTACTGAAGAATTTGTGATATTTTATTGTGAATATGTTAACAAAAAAACAATCGGATGATCACAAACTGAAGAAGAGAAATAGGGAAGCAAAATAGAACATCAAACATAAAGATTTTACTGGTGAATTTGGAAAAAAAACCGTATGTATCCATTTTTGAAGCCCAATTTGAAGCATGGAACACAGTCAAACATAAATTAAAAGTGTTAAAGTGGTTACAGTGTTCAGAAATAGTGTTAAATAACAAGTTGAGATATCCCTCTTCACAAATTTTAAAAGAAATACACCTCTTGTCGCGCAAAATTTTGAACTGTGATGCTTTTACTACCCCCACCCCCTACTCATTTTTCAGAAAAGAGTGCATATTATCTTCCAAATAGACAAGCAAGGTAGTCAGATGATCAAAACTTAAAAACAGAAATAGGGAAGCAAAATAGAACATGCAACATACAGTGATTTAACTGGTGAATTCAGAATAAAAACCACTTTTTTTACTCATTTTATTAGCTGAATTTAAAGCTTGGAAGACAGAAATAAATAAATTAAAAGTGCAAATGTGGTTACAGTGTTCAGAAATAGTGTTAGATACCAAGTTGAGTTATCCCTCTTCATCACAGTTAAAAGAAACGCACCTCTTGTCGCGCAAAATCTTGAACTGTGATGCTTTTACTACCCCTACCCCCTACCCATTCTTCAGAAAAAAGTGCATATTATCTTCCAAATAGAAAGGCAAGGTAATCAGATGATCAAAAACTTAAGAACAGAAATAGGGAAGTAAAATAGATA
Source organism: Littorina saxatilis (assembly GCF_037325665.1). Classification (NCBI taxonomy): domain Eukaryota; kingdom Metazoa; phylum Mollusca; class Gastropoda; order Littorinimorpha; family Littorinidae; genus Littorina; species Littorina saxatilis. The sequence continues at coordinate 49,473,991 of NC_090260.1, forward strand.
TTCAACATAGTGATTTAACTGTTGAATTAAAAAAACCCACTTTTTTACTCATTTTATTAGCTGAATTTAAAGCTTGGAAGACAGGGGAAAAAAATTAAAAGTGCTAATGTGGTTACAGTGTTCAGAAATAGTGTTAGATACCAAGTTGAGTTATCCCTCTTCATCACAGTTAAAAGAAACACACCTCTCGTCGCGCAAAATCTTGAACTTTGATGCTTTTACTACCCCCACCCCCTACCCATTTTTCAGAAAAGAGTGCATATTATCTTCCAAATAGGAAAGCAAGGTAATCAGATGATCAAAAACTTAAGAAGATAAATAGGGAAGTAAAATAGATATCAAACATAGTGATATATAGTGTTGAATTCAGAAAAAAACCCACTTTTTTTTCTTAATTTTGAAGCTGAATTAGAAGTTTGGAAGACAGAAAAAATAAATTAAAAGTGCTAAAGTGGTTACAGTGTTCAGAAATAGTGTTAGATACCAAGTTGAGTTTTCGCTCTTTATCACAGTTAAAAGAAACACACCTCTTGTCGCGCACAATCTTGAACTGTGATCCTTTTACTACCCCCGCCCCCTACCCATTTGAACACAAAAGAGTGCATATTAGAAAAATAAGTAATTTTAAGCAACTGGACATTTTTAAAATACATCTTTTCTGTCAGTCCAAGGATGCTTAGTCCATTAAAAACAAACAGACTAGGATTTAGCGCACCCATTTTAAGAAAAAGTTAACATGATAATTGATATATCAGACTTTTTTATGCAATTACTACTGAAGATTCCAGACCAGGTAAAACAATCATTTTATATCCTTTGTCACATTTTTTAAATTTTGTTTATCAATCTATCTATAGCGAGTCTTGTCTCTTTGTGTCATTTAGTTATTTTCAAGAATTCTATCCTGGCAAAAAAAAATTTAAAAAAATCCCTACCTACCTACCCTATTTTGTTTACCCATGTTATTAGAAACAGACAATTTATCCAAGCGGAGCGCGGGCGAAGCCCGCGCGTAGCGAGGTAGTTTTTTTTTTCATCTCCCAGCACTGAAAATTTTTTTGCCAAGTGGTGTCTGTCTGTGAACATTGTTCTAGAATTCATCTTTTAGCACAATATTAGCGACACTGTTTGGACAATTCTATTAAAATTAGGCGTACAAACTGATTTTGTTTCGGGGAATCCTCTCAGAGGATCAGAATTTTCATATAATATCATCGGAAGCTGTTACAACGGGAAAATGGGAAACTTTTGTCACTTTTTAACATGGAATTTCATCTTTGAGCGTTTCAAGCGGACTTTAATAAAATAGTTATTTGCGAATTAAGCAGCGGAAGACACTCACCGGTTCAACATGTGTATGGTCATTAAACCTCAAAACATTTCAGTAAGTGGTTTAGACAAACACCTCCGACATGTGAGGGTGACTGGTTTGTAGCTGAAGAGTTTTTTTCTAAAGTGTGTTCTAAATACAAATGACGTACTGGTAATGATGTAATGAGTTGTTCTAATCTTGTTCTTGGAACTCTTGCTGTTCCAAGCTTGTTCTTAGCAAGTCTTGGTGACGAGAACAAAGACTATCAATGAAATCTTTAGAAATAACCTCTGACAACGACGACGATGACGACGACGACGACGATAACAACAACAACAACAAATGACATCGACGACGACGACGACAACAACAACAACAACAACAACAACAACAACAAAAACAACAACACGAGAACAACAACAATCACGACAACGAACATGACAACAACAACACCAACAACTACGACGACAACTACAACGACTGGGTTATGATGACATCACCAATGATTTAAAGGCCGTTAAAAAATCGTTAAATCCTATTTCTTCACTGATTCTTATGAAATTTTAAAGGTAGGTTTGTTGTCCCCAACTTATTTTCACTCCATACTTTTCCAGAAGAAAAACATAATTTTGGCAGTTAAAAACCGTTAAATTTCAATTCTTCACCGATATTTATGAAATTTTGTGGGTAGGTTCGTTGTCCCCAACTGATTTTCACTCTATACTTTTCCAGAAGAAAGACATAATTTTGGCAGTTAAAAAACGTTAAATTTCAATTCTTCACCTATCTTTATGAAATTTAGTGGGTGGGTCCGTTGTCCCAAACTGAATTTTAAGACATACTTTTCCAGACAAAAAAACTTATTTTTGGCAGTTAAAAACCGTTAAATCTCAATTCTTCATCGATATTTATGAAATTTTGTGGGTAGGTTCGTTGTCCCCAACTGATTTTCACTCCATACTTTTCCAGAAGAAAAACATAATTTTGGCAGTTAAAAACCGTTACATTTAAATTTTCACCTATCTTTATGAAATTTAGTGGGTGGGTCCGTTGTCCCAAACTGAATTTCAAGACAAACTATTCCAGTCAAAAAAACTTATTTTTGGCAGTTAAAAACCGTTAAGTCTCAATTCTACACCGATATTTATGACATTTTGTGGGTAGGTTTGTTGTCAGATTTGACATGATGGCAGAATTGAAAGTGTGAGATATCCTGATGTTTCACAATTTATGCTGCATAATTCAGCCCCATAGGCGCTTGAATTTTAGGTGGAGTTGGGGTTTTTTTCAGCCCAAACCAGTAACCCCCACATGGTTTTCATGTCCCTTTCTGAGAGACTTCAAGAAGTTTCAATAGACTTGACCCACAAGTCAGCAGCGAATGTGATAAACGGGTTATCTCCCCTGAAAAGCGAAGCAAGCTTCGAAGATGGCGACGATGGAAAAGAGAAGAACTGTGAGCGAACTGCGAAAGGTGTGTGTGGGTGTGTGTGTGTGATGTGTGTCAGTGTGTGTGTATATGCGCGTGCTGTGTGTGATGTGTGTCAGTGTGTGTGTGTGTGTGTGTGGCTGTGCTTGCGTGAGCTTGTGTGTGTGTGTGAGAGAGAGAGAGAGCGATAGTGAGAGTAGGGTATGGTTGTTGGTGAAAGTTGAGTTGGACGCTGGGGTTGGGCGGGTGTGTGTGTCAGAGAGGGTTGTGTGTGTGTGGGGGGGGGGGGGGTGGACTGCGTGTGTGTGTTTATTTGTGTGTGTGAGGGTTGTGTGGGGGGGGGGGTTGACTGCGTGTGTGGGTTTATTTGTGTGTGTGAGGGTTGTGTGTGTGTGTGTGTGTGTGTGACTGCGTGTGTGTGGTTATTTGTGTGTGGTGTGTGTGTGCCTTTCGCCTTGTATTGAGGAAATTAAACTGCGTTTGCGTATTATGTGTGTGTTTGCAAGCGTCCGTGTATGTTAGGCATATCTCAGTAGGTGTGTGTATGTGCGCGTACGTGCAATGTGTGTGCGTGCGCGCGTGTGTTTGTGTATGCATGTATGTATGTGTGTGTGTGTGTGTGTGTGTGTGTGTGAGAGAGAGAGAGAGAGAGAGAGAGCGATAGTGAGAGTAGGGTATGGTTGTTGGTGAAAGTTGAGTTGGACGCTGGGGTTGGGCGGGTGTGTGTGTCAGAGAGGGTTGTGTGTATGTGTGTGTGTGTGGGGGGGGGCTGGACTGCGTGTGTGTGTTTATTTGTGTGTGTGAGGGTTGTGTGTGGGGGGGGGGTTGACTGCGTATGTGGGTTTATTTGTGTGTGTGAGGGTTGTGTGTGTGTGTGGGACTGCGTGTGTGTGTTTATTTGTGTGTGGTGTGTGTGTGCCTTTCGCCTTGTATTGAGGAAATTAAACTGCGTTTGCGTATTATGTGTGTGTTTGCAAGCGTGCGTGTATGTTAGGCATATCTCAGTAGGTGTACGTGTGTGTATGTGCGCGTACGTGCAATGTGTGTGCGTGCGCGCGTGTGTTTGTGTATGTATGTATGTATGTGTGTGTGTGTGTGTGTGTGTGTGTGTGTGTGTGTGTGTGTGTGTGTGTGTGTGTGAGATAAACAAACTATCAAGAACAAAACAAAACTGAACAAACGAAATGTTTTCCCCCCAACTCTGATTATTGCTTGTTTCGGAGACGACTGTGATTTTGACTTTTTGAGTAAGCCTACACGAACACACAAGCTCAATACAGCCGGCAACAAGTTCGCCGGTCGGGGCAGTGAAATACTATTTCAAATAGATCTATTTCACTAAGAATGTCAATGGATATAGGGCAACATACTTGTTTTTTAAATCAGTGATTGATTAGATCGTCATATTTTTGTGACACTGAGACCAAGCCATCAAAAAATTAGCAATAGGCCTTGAATCATAGTCGTGCGAGATCTGACCTTGCTGCAAATGTACGTGTACGACTTGATTGTGTTGACGTTCAACTGGTAAGCTGGGCGATTGCAGGCTTTTATCCAGCGAAGGCAGCGATCTAGATGGTACAGATGCTTTCCCGGTTTCACAAATGGGATGAATTTCACGCCAACACAGCGTTCAGGATACCTATCATCCGTTTTACATTGTCCCCAAGCACAGCGCTTGTTAGCAGCATTTGTGTGTGTTTGCTTCCTAAAACAAGGGAAGTAACTCCCAGAGTCTCGATATGTGGATATGGTTAATTTGACGTCATGATTAGCCTGCCGCATTAGCAAGTATGAAAACACGTCATCGATGACACATTTTAAGAGAGAGAGAGAGAGAGAGAGAGAGAGAGAGAGAGAATCATGTACACACAGATGGACGACTTCGCTTGGGGTATGTACTGCCCGGCAGTACACATCTACTTAATTTTTATTGGCCTAAAGATCTTGAAACATTTGTTTTAATAGAGAAATAACAAGTACAGCCCTTAGCTGTGTCACTCGAATTTCTTTGTCAGGCTGAAACTTAGCTGTTGCGTTGAACTCATCTACACTACGCTCACGTTACTCACACAAGCATACAATTCCACCCACAGAGGCGTTCGGGGATGGGGGTCTCGCACTCGGGCGAATCACACCACAAAATACAAAGTATAACGTACACATATTTTTGTATTGAACCAAAAAGCAAATTAAATCATGAATAAATCAATCAAGCAAAACTTCCACACAATGACACACTCACTCTCGGTTCACACTGCGCTCTGGACGTGCACACTTGGCAGCACGTATACCGTTCCGACGCCGTTTGTCTTCCTGCAAGTTCAGCACAGGCACACGATTGTCCAAGAATCACAATAATCCTCGTGAATGTCACAGTAGGCATAGTAAGCCGGGTTACGTAGAAAAGTCCAAAAGGGTGCGTTAATGGTGGTAATCAGGCATACCCACAAACACACACACACACACTGACACACACACTGACACACACACACATACACACACACACGGTACACTCAGCTGACACCCACACACACATACACACACACACATACACACACTCCGGTTTGGTAAGTTACCCGATAAATGTGGTTCTCAACTCACAAGACCAATTTGTCATCTTCCAGTGTGAAATTCAGATTTGCCCCAAGTACGTGCAATAAAATGTAGAAGCGAATAATGTGAAAAATATCATCTTTTCGCGTGAACGCTGCATTGGCGAGTACACATGTAAGGGAAACAATTCCCCAATCACATCAGTAACGTGTCGTCTGCTATGCTACAAATGACACACTCCCTCTCGGTTCACTGCGCTCTGGGCGTGCACACTTGGCAGCACGTATACCGTTCCGACGCCGTTTGTCTTCCTGCAAGTTCAGGACAGGCACACGATTGTCCAAGAATCACAATGATCCTCGTGAATGTCACAGCAGGCATAGTAAGGTTACGTAGAAAAGTCCAAAAGGGTGCGTTAATGGTGGTAATCCGGCACACACACAAACACACACACACACACACACACTGTACTGACACACACACACACACTGACACACACACACACACACACACACACACACACACACACTCACACACACACACACAGGAAGCAGTATGTAAGAAATGTTAAGTCCTTTGTACTGAAAACTTGCATTCTCCCAGTAAGGTCATATTGTACTACGTTGCAAGCCCCTGGAGCAATTTTTTGATTAGTGCTTTTGTGAACAAGAAACAATTGACAAGTGGCTCTATCCCATCTCCCCTCTTTCCCCGTCGCGATATAACCTTGAACGGTTTAAAACGACGTTAAACACCAAATAAAGAAAGAAAGAACACACACACACACACACTCCGGTTTGGTAAGTTACCTGATAAATGTGGTTCTCAACTCACAAGACCAATTTGTCATCTTCCAGTGTGAAATTCAGTCTGCCCCAAGTACATGCAATAAAATGTAGAAGCGATAATCTGAAAAATATCTTTTCGCGTGAACGCTGCCACTTTGTCATCAGTACTGTCCGATGTCTTTTACTATCCAGAGCAGGGATGAACACACTTTTTCGTCAGCAGTTTGTTATGTTTATCCGCAGACTGCTTTCCATTACTTGTCTGTAAATTTTAGATTGACTCGTAGGGTTCTTCAGCCAGGCAAGAAGTGCTTGTTTACTGACACGTTCTCACGCACGACATGTTGTAATGCAAGTTCTAAAGATTTGTTTTTATTGCACTGATAGAGAATGTCGATAGTTGTAAACTTCTGCCATTTCCTAATGTTTATTTCATTATTTTGCATACGGATATGGCTAATAAGTGGATAATCTGTTACGACACGAAACGGCGCGTTCTAAATCCGGGAAGGGAGGTGTGTCCTACTGCCTTAATTATTATTTTTATTTTATCATTATAAATTTTAATTAAGAGAATTCACTTATTGTATTTCTACGAGAAACCAATATACTGGATGTTCTTATCTCATGTAACAGACTAGCCAGATCTGAAATGGTTAACCATACTGGTTGTTCTTATCTCATGTAACAGACTAGCCAGATCTGAAATGGTTAACCATACTGGTTGTTCTTATCTCATGTAACAGACTAGCCAGATCTGAAATGGTTAACCATACTGGTTGTTCTTATCTCAGGTAACAGACTAGCCAGATCTGAAATGGTTAACCATACTGGTTGTTCTTATCTCATGTAACAGACTAGCCAGATCTGAAATGGTTAACCATACTGGTTGTTCTTATCTCAGGTAACAGACTAGCCAGATCTGAAATGGTTAACCATACTGGCTGTTCTTATCTCATGTAACAGACTAGCCAGATCTGAAATGGTTAACCATACTGGTTGTTCTTATCTCAGGTAACAGACTAGTCAGATCTGAAATGGTTAACCATACTGGTTGTTCTTATCTCATGTAACAGACTAGCCAGATCTGAAATGGTTAACCATACTGGTTGTTCTTATCTCAGGTAACAGACTAGCCAGATATGAAATGGTTAACCATACTGGTTGTTCTTATCTCATGTAACAGACTAGCCAGATCTGAAATGGTTAACCATACTGGTTGTTCTTATCTCAGGTAACAGACTAGCCAGATCTGAAATGGTTAACCATACTGGTTGTTCTTATCTCATGTAACAGACTAGCCAGATCTGAAATGGTTAACCATACTGGTTGTTCTTATCTCAGGTAACAGACTAGCCAGATCTGAAATGGTTAACCATACTGGTTGTTCTTATCTCATGTAACAGACTAGCCAGATCTGAAATGGTTAACCATACTGGTTGTTCTTATCTCAGGTAACAGACTAGCCAGATCTGAAATGGTTAACCATACTGGTTGTTCTTATCTCATGTAACAGACTAGCCAGATCTGAAATGGTTAACCATACTGGTTGTTCTTATCTCAGGTAACAGACTAGCCAGATCTGAAATTCAATCATACTGGCTGTTCTTATCTCATGTAACAGACTAGCCAGATCTGAAATGGTTAACCATACTGGTTGTTCTTATCTCAGGTAACAGACTAGCCAGATCTGAAATGGTTAACCATACTGGTTGTTCTTATCTCATGTAACAGACTAGCCAGATCTGAAATGGTTAACCATACTGGTTGTTCTTATCTCAGGTAACAGACTAGCCAGATCTGAAATGGTTAACCATACTGGTTGTTCTTATCTCATGTAACAGACTAGCCAGATCTGAAATGGTTAACCATACTGGTTGTTCTTATCTCAGGTAACAGACTAGCCAGATCTGAAATGGTTAACCATACTGGTTGTTCTTATCTCATGTAACAGACTAGCCAGATCTGAAATGGTTAACCATACTGGTTGTTCTTATCTCAGGTAACAGACTAGCCAGATCTGAAATGGTTAACCATACTGGTTCTACGGGAAGGATTGTGCATTGAGTCGAATGACCCTTGCAGTTTGACCTTAGTTTGATTTCTTCTTCATTCAATCAATAAAGAAAAATCAATTCTGTTATTATGCAAAACCTATTGCGCGGCATGATTTGCTTTTCCTGTCAACACGTGTCTATACGTTACAGTGATGGTTACACGGAACCATCTGTGTAGGGTGAGGGGGGAGGGGGGAGGTTTACTATGAACCCATCGCCCGGTAGCTCAGTTGGTAGAGCACTGGACTTGTGATCGGAAGGTCGCAGGTTCGAATTCGGGCCGGGACGGACACGGGTCAACTTTATGTGCAGACCCAGAGACGGAAGCCATGTCCCTCCCCCGTGTCATCACAATGGCACGTAAAAGACCTTGGTCATTCTGCCATAAGTGCCGGTGGCTGCATGAATACACCTAAACACGCAGACACCTGGGTAGCGCGACTCCGTTGCTCCTAGCTTTCCACTGGGAGGAAGCGACCCGAATTTCCCAGCGATGGGACAATAAAGTAATGAAAATGAAAATGAAATGAAAACTAATCCACCCCCTAGCCTCACTTTCTCTCTTTCATTCCAAATGCACTCAACGGCCCTCCATTTACCCATTTAATAAAACAGAACACAAAAATTACAATGCAAATATACAGCTTATTATTCCAGCGTCGCGGACGACGCTGGTATCTGCGGTCGGGAAAAACTTGCCACAGGAGAATAGTCTCCAAGCCAAAGCAATTGAATTTGCCACAGGGCACCGCCATGAGCAAAACTCTCCAAGCCAAAACAATTTCAAAGCTGGAAATAAAATTAATGTACAATTTATACCCGTAACGATTAAACACAGCTTTCTGGTGTTTTTTAATCTAAGATGTACATAAATATACCACTCCGACCATAATGAAACAAACAAACAAACAAACAAACAAACAAAACAAGTCGCGTAAGGCGAAAATACAACATTTAGTCAAGTCGAACTCACAGAATGAAACTGAACGCAATGCCATTTTTCAGCAAGACCGTATACTCGTAGCATCGTCAGTCCACCGCTCATGGCAAAGGCAGTGAAATTGACAAGAAGAGCGGGGTAGTAGTTGCGCTAAGAAGGATAGCACGCTTTTCTGTACCTCTCTTTGTTTTAACTTTCTGAGCGTGTTTTTAATCCAAACATATCATATCTATATGCTTTTGGAATCAGGAACTGACAAGGAATAAGATGAAAGTGTTTTTAAATTGATTTCGACAATTTAATTTTGATAATAATTTTTATATATTTAATTTCCAGAGCTTGTTTTTAATCCAAATATAACATATTTATTTGTTTTTGGAATCAGAAAATGATGGAGAATAAGATAAACGTAAATTTGGATCGTTTTATAAATTTTTATTTTTTTTTACAATTTTCCGATTTTTAATGACCAAAGTCATTAATTAATTTTTAAGCCACCAAGCTGAAATGCAATACCGAAGTCCGGGCTTCGTCGAAGATTACTTGACCAAAATTTCAACCAATTTGGTTGAAAAATGAGAGCGTGACAGTGCCGCCTCAACTTTCACGAAAAGCCGGATATGACGTCATCAAAGACATTTATCAAAAAAATGAAAAAAACGTTCGGGGATATCAATCCCAGGAACTCTCATGTAAAATTTCATAAAGATCAGTCCAGTAGTTTGGTCTGAATCGCTCTACACACACACACACAGACAGACAGACAGACAGACACACACACAGACAGACAGACAGACACACACACATACACCACGACCCTCGTCTCGATTCCCCCCTCTACGTTAAAATATTTAGTCAAAACTTGACTAAATATAAAAAGACCGAGAAGAGCCGAGTCCGAGACTAACCAAGAGGCCGACCACGGCTGTTCCAGGCAAGCGAAGGCCAGCGGTAAAAATAGCCAGCGGGGCGATATCACTTTGTCAAGCACGTCGCTGGGCATATCAGCGCAGTTCAACGTTGCCAGAGACCAAAGAAGCGCTGTACTCAGGTCGCAGCGCGCGGGGGCTCACTGGAGGAATGTTTGAAAACTATCTGTGCTCGACTACCAGCAGACCACAGGCACATTACACCCAATAAAGTTTGGACTTGTACTGGCAGAGAGCGAATGCAAATTCTTGTAGGCATACACAGACGCAACATAGCATATACAGACAATAACACCCACAACACTTCAACAGCATATGAAAGGAATAAAAATAAATCCGCAAATCGCGCACAATACACCAGTTAGAAAAACAAGGAGTAGCAAAGCGGCGTGCAGAAACTAAACTGACTCGGAGAGAAGGGCCAAGTCTCTCAGTCTCTCGCTCTGCCTTATAAGTGTCTGTCTGTCTATCTGTCTCTCTCCTTGAGTAATAAAGTTCGTTCGTTCGTTCGTTCTCTATCTCTTTCTCTCACTATGTCTCTCTCTCTCTCTCGATCTTAAAGGCGCTCTCTTCTCTTTCTCTGTCTCTCTCTGTCTGTCTGTCTGTGTCTCTCTCTCTGTCTGTGTCTCTCTGTCTCTCACTGTGTCTCGGTCTCTGTTTCTCTCTCTGTCTCTGTCTGTGTGTGTGTGTCTCTCTCTCTCTCTGTCTTTGTGTCTGTCTGTCTGTCTCTCTCTCTGTCTCTCTCTGTCTGTGTCTTTATGTCTGTGTCTCTGTCTCTCTCTGTCTCTGTGTCTCTCAGTCTGTCTCTGTCTCTCTCTCTCTCTGTCTATATCTGTCTGTCTCTCTGTCTGTCTCTATATCTGTCTCTCTGTCTCTGTCTCTGTCTCTCTCTGTCTATATCTGTCTGTCTCTCTGTCTGTCTCTATGTCTGTCTCTCGATCTGTCTCTCGATCTGTCTCTGTCTCTGTCTCTGTCTCTCTCTCTCTCTCTCTCTCTCTCTCTCTCTCTCTCTCTAATTCTCTCTCTCTCTCTGCGATACAAGGGAGCCGCGCTGTCGGCTGGTCACACATGCCGGGAAACGGTAGGGTGGGTGATGTGGGTGATGCCTGTGGGTGATTGTTGTAAAGCCGTGAGGTGAAGGGGCGGTAGAGACTGGACAACAGAGGTATGGCTGAGTAGGAAGTTCCTTATCTCTTTTTGAAGTGGGCGGTGCACTCGTCAGATGCTTGCCGTAGACGAGACCTTGGGCCCCCAGGTGGTCGTTAAGTATTGTGCCGCCAGCCAGACTGGGTATCCCGGGCCAGTCGGGGCGCCACTGCAGGAGCTTGTATTCAATCGCCGGTCGATCATTATTTACAGTCCACTACTACGACATACTACTACTATATGTCGTAATAGTGGACTGTAAATAATGATCGACCGGCGATTGGATACAAGCTCCTGTGAGTCGGGGTTTGTCAAGTGGGTGTCATTTCTTTTGATCGGGTAGATGAAAGGAGATGCCAGGAGGCTTGGAAGGTTTTGGTCCCTTACCCCCTCTGCCTTCTTTGTTTACTTGTTTGACCAATGCGATGCGATGTCAGTTTTGTTAGCTAACTGTTGATTGGATGTGTGTGACTCTAGCAAAAGTTGAATTCTGTGTGTACATGCTAGAGTGTGAAAGAGAACTCTGAGAGACACGGCGGGAGAGAGTGGACGTTTTTGGTAGCGTGCTCCACTGACTGAGGAGATGTAGTTCAACTTTGTATTGTGGCTTGTAGCCACCGGCTTGGGTCGGGTTGGCGAAGAGGAGGAGGGGAGATCGAGAGACACAGAAATAAAGTTTGCCATGCCAGTATACTGCTGTTGTTGCAGTCACAATGTCATCTGTTGTGTCCGTGAGAGATTGAGTCCAGAGTGAGTCCGTAACACATCAAGAGAAGAGAAACAAAACAGAGTTTCCCGAACCTCTACAAAAGAATTATTTTTTCATCAAGACAAGATCAGTACAATTCGAAGTTTTGAAAGTTTGAAAAAAGGTGGCCCGGAAGCTGGTCACACAAGGTCGTGTTTTTCATACTGACGTATTTTCTGCATAGCGTTTGCTTTTTTGAGGCCAACTTCCGCCGATAAGCCTTCGTGTGACTCGCAGTCGTTTGTTGCGTTTTAGATTCAGAGGTACACAATAACGTGCTATTGCAGATACAGCCAGTCGCATTGAAATCACAAAATGACGACTAAATTGTGAAAAATAGGACTGAGTGGATCACACAGGTTCACGATGGCTCAGGGGTCAAATTAACCACGAATTCTGGTGTGTGGTTTACGCAAGCTAAATAGCCATTCAAGCGAACTGTGACATTTAATGGTATTAAATGCTGTTGTAACTAGTGTGTTCCATAAGGTTAGAACTGCTTTTTTCGTGAGAAGATTTAAATTGTTCTGTAAACCATTTGAGGAAGACTGGGCCTTTAATAAATGATGGAAGCTTGGGTCATCTTTATCTGGCCTGAAGGTTATAAATTGCTGTTTTTTAAGTACCTGAGGGTTGGGGCGGGGGTTTAGACTGATGAGGTGTAAATTATGTTTCTGCCTGGATTTGAACCAAAGTATGTGTCAGTGTGCTCCCATTACACCACAGAAACTTAATGCACCTTGCACAGTCTTTTAAAATCATTTACCCTTATTTTCGTTACCGCGCTTCTTCTTCTTCAGCGTTCCAGAATTTTCTGGTTACGTGTGAGCTCGTTTGCCCAGTTGGGTTCCCCAAACTATACTCTGAGAGCATAGTCAGCTTCACTCCGCTTTTGTTGAGTAGGCATGCTGGGTATTTTCGTGTTTCCATACCCCACCAAACTCCGACATGAATTACAGGATCTTTTCCGTGCGCACTTGGTCTTGTGCTTGCGTGTACACACGAAGGGGGTTAAGTCACTAGCAGGTTTGCACATAAGTTGACCTGGGAGATCGGACAAATCTCCACTCTTAACCCAGCAGGCGGCAGCGACCGGGATTCGAACTCACGACCTCGCGATTAGGATGCCGACCTTACAGCGCTCACATCTGTTTCCTCTATTTCCTTTTTTCCAGGGTATTTTGTCTTATGTAGGGAGAACCCTCTGAGGGGAGATGCCAATCACAAACGACACAGTTTTAATTCATCTCATGACTCAACAGATTATAAGCATCCCATCTTGAAAATGCAGTAAATAACAAAGCGATAATATGTGTGTGCGTGGGTGTGTGTGTGTGCGTGGGTGTGTGTGTGCGTGGGTGTGTGTGTACCCATGTTTCCACAGGTTTGGTTGCCTAAATCACCATAAGGCAACCATCCACACGTGGATGGCAACCTAAACTCTGGATGGCAACCTAATTGTGTGGATGGTCGCTTCATTTAACACCGTTAAATTGACTTTTTTGACGGAAAGAATGTCATAACAATGTTCAAAATGACATTCTTTCCGTCCTCTATAGGCGACGAAATAGGTCAAATTTTGTGCATTTTTTAGTGCAAAATTCTTCGATGCCGGAGCGAGTACTGCACCCAGTGCTGTTGTAGTGCAAGTGCACTAGAAAGGCACTACACCCAGTGCCGCCTCTTAGGTAACCATCCACACTTTAGGTACGTGTGTGTGTGTGTGTGTGTGTGTGTTTGCTTTAGATTATTACTTACTTGATTTATCTATACCTGACTTTTGTAAGGGTGTTGGCTTTATTTTGACACTGAGACCACCTACATAAGACGCTTTGTGTGTAAATGTAAATGCATAATCACATGTTTTCTAGGGCGGGGATGTAGCTCAGTCGGTAGCGCGCTGGATTTGTATTCAGTTGGCCGCTGTCAGCGTGAGTTCTTCCCCACGTTCGGCGAGAGATTTATTTCTCAGAGTCAACTTTGTGTGCAGACTCTCCTCGGTGTCCGAACACCCCCGTGTGGACACGCGAGCACAAGACCAAGTGCGCACGAAAAAGATCCTGTACTCCATGTCAGAGTTCGGTGGGTTACAGAAACACGAACATACCCAGCATGCTTCCTCCGAAAGCGGCGTATGGCTGCCTAAATGGCGGGGTAAAAACGGTCATACACGTAAAATTCCACTCGTGCAAAACACGAGTGTACGTGGGAGTTTCAGCCCACGAACGCAGAAGAAGAAGAAGAAGAAGAAGAAGAAGAAGAAGAAGAAGAAGAAGAAGAAGAAGAAGAAGAAGAAGAAGAAGAATTGTTTTCTAAATCAAATCATGTTTAAATGAACACGCGTGTCTAATCCAAGCAGGTTCGCCACAAAGTCAAAAGTATTAAAGAAAGCACAAATTAATCTACGTCGTGCAAGTACTGATCTCAATGCCAAACCGACCTCAGGTGGCGGAGGGCATACATTTTTTAATGAGAGCGTGGTAATACCTTTAACAATGCTATATATGAAGGTGCGTTAATTCACTCAGTAAAATTGTCGTTAAATATGAACTCCTCCCTGTTAGAAGCATGTGAACAACCACACATGCACCTGTCATCAGGATTTAAATAAAATCTCCACACTTGGATAACGGCAGAAGTCCTGAGCCTTTGTGGCAGTCACATCTTCAGAAAAGAAGTCAACCGCTACAGCCAACAGGAAGTCAACCACTACAGCCAGCCAGAAGTCAACCCCTACCACCAAAGATAAGTCAACCCCTACCACCAAAGATAAGTCAACCGCTACCCCCTAGCAGAAGTCAACCGCAACCGCCAACCAGAAGTCAACCACTACAGCCAACCAGAAGTCAACCACTACAGCCAACCAGAAGTCAACCACTACAGCCAACCAGAAGTCAACCGCTGCAGCCCACACAAAAAAGGTTTGGTAGGCATTACAATTGAAAGACTGCATGGTCTTTTTCTTGTGATCTAAATCACATGAACTAAATGTTTTGACATAGATTTACGCGAGTTCTTTATTCTATTGGTTTTCAGTTTTTAACTTGAGACAAAAAGTTGAAGTGGGATAATGTATGTGTCACAGTGGAAAGTGGAATCCAGAGGAATCTGAGATTCCCCCAGGGGAAAGTAGAATTCCAGTTTCCCTTGAAGTGGGATAATGTATGCATTGAAACAAAATGCAATTTCAATATATTTACTGTCACATGAGCTAGATGGTATTATTGTTTTGGTGTTCTTTGTTTTTTTGTTGGACAAAACTGAACACCTACCTACTACTGAGCAAGAAGTTGTTATGTTGGATTTACAACCATATATGATACAGAGTTGATGTTCAACATGTTTATTTTGTTATATGCAGATGACACAAACATTTCAGCAGAATCCCCGAAAGCACTGCAACACTCGCTTAATGTGTTGTCCAATCATTGTCATCAGCGTAAATGCCGCAAAAACACAAAATGTTTTTTTTTTCAATAGGTAAGATACGGAAATTGTCATTATCCAAAAACAAAGATAAAACTATTGGGATCATGTTTGGTTTTCAATATTGAGATTTATTATTTAATTATAATTATAAGTTTAATAACGCACATAAGTTGTCATATAATACGACCTCAAGAGCAATGTTTAGTCTGTTCAAGATCTGTTTAAAGTTGTCGCTGTCCATAGATATGCAAGTTGATTGTTTGATAGAATTCTTGCACCAACGTTGTTATATGGTTGATAATTATATGAGGCCCACATTTGGTTAATTTAGCAGCAAAACTGCACCTTGGTTTTTATAAGGTTATTTTGAAATTGAGAAAATCAACCCCAACGTGTATGGT
The DNA here is from genome assembly GCF_037325665.1 of Littorina saxatilis. Lineage (NCBI taxonomy): Eukaryota > Metazoa > Mollusca > Gastropoda > Littorinimorpha > Littorinidae > Littorina > Littorina saxatilis. The sequence goes on from NC_090260.1 coordinate 49,489,726, forward strand.
TTTGGGCGAATTAGGCCCATTTCTATTAATTATCCAAGTTAAAGATAGATAATTAAGTTTTTGGGTCAAGTTGGTGGATTGTTGAAATAGTAATAAGTTTGCAAATGTTTTGTTTAACCATTTTGTAGTATTGCCTTTATGCAAATAACATATATAAAGGATCCTATTTAAAACATGTTCAAATAACTTTAATGCTCTTGGTCTTAGTTGTTTTTGATATGACCAGTTAAAACATAAAATAGCTTAAATTGAAAAAGTTAAAATAATTGTGCAAGTAACCAAACACACGGATCTGTATACATTTTTCGAGCACTTTCCAAATACAATTAACTCAACAAAGAAATTGGATGGTAGTTGGAACAAGCACTCCTATCGCCTTTCTTATAAATGGGCGTAATGTGAGCAGTTATCCAGACAACTGGAAAAACACCCCCGGACAAGGATCTGTTAAAGAGAACTGTAAGCGGTGAAACAATAACAGGTAATTCAACTACAAGCAATTTATTGTGTATTCCGTCAGGGCCCACGGCCTTGGATAAATCTAAATGTCTTAACACTTGGACAACATCAATTTCTGTTAATTCAAAAGTCGGTATAGAGGCACTACTCTAATTTGCCTCGGGCAGGGGATCGTTTGGATTTTTCAGATTTTTAGACTGGCTTTCAAAATAATTGTTAAACACATTTTTTTTTCATAAATATTATCCATAAATTTTTCATTATCCTCTAGCGGTGTGATTTCGTTACACGCCTTACCTTCCTAGGCCTTCTTCAAACAAAAATGAACGAATTGCCACCAATTTTTGCTTCCGAAATTCTGTTTGCAATTTATCCTCTCATCAAGATCTAAAATATAATTTCTTTTTCTTTTACGAATTTCATCTGTATGCTTATGTCTAGTCAGGCGGAATAATGCCCACTGCTCAGGTGTATTTAAGCGCTTAGCAACTTGATGTATACAATTTGTCTGCGTTTTGTAAATGTAAAATATGTTCAGTCATCCATGGGGAATCATCTTCACGTACTGTTATTATTTTAACGGGCATACATGTTTTTGCAACACTTAATAAATGTTCAGAAAACACGCCAGCAGCTTCGTCAATGGAACCATTTAAAACTGTGTTAAAACAATCTTCTTCTTCTTCTGCGTTCGTGGGCTGAAACTCCCACGTACACTCGTGTCTTTTGCACGAGTGGAATTTTACGTGCATGACCGTTTTTTACCCCGCCATTTAGGCAGCCATACGCCGTTTTCGGAGGAAGCATGCTGGGTATTTTTGTGTTTCTATAACCCACCGAACTCTGACATGGATTACATGATCTTTTTCGTGCGCACTTGGTCTTGTGCTTGCGTGTATACACGGGGGTGTTCGGACACCGAGGAGTCTGCACACAAAGTTGACTCTGAGAAATAAATCTCTCGCCGAACGTGGGGACGAACTCACGCTGACAGCGGCCAACTGGATACAAATTCAGCGCGCTACCGACTGAGCAACATCCCCGCCCGTTAAAACAATCAATTTTGTTCAATTCAAACACAAATTTATCAACATCTAAATTGGCATAATTATAGAAATTCAAACGCAGTGAAATTCTATTTATTTTTTAATTAACAAAAAAAAGCAAAAGTTGTTGAACTTTATCTACTGTAATAGTTATATTAGTAATAAAATATGATAAAATAAAATAAAATACGATCTTTTATTTTTTTAAAAGAAGAGAAAAGCACAAAATAACGAGTCCTGTTAATACATTTGTGATTATGATTAATTTGTTATTAATTCAGTTTGACATATTTCTGGTTATTATTTAACGAATTGTTGTGTCTCATTATTATATTCCTCTTTCGTTGATTTGTTTTACATTTTTTTTCTCAAATTCATGTAACACTAGGGGTTCTTTGAAGTAAACATTGCTTTGCCGGTGTAACACGAAATTTTTACTCCACGAAAAATTTACTCCGGAGTAAATATTTCGTACGAAATTCTTACTCCGAGTACACTTTTCGTACGAGAAAAGAACTCCCGAAGGCACGAAAAAATTACTCCCTCCACGAAATTTTTACTCCCCATTTTTGTTACTTCCAGTAAAAATCTCGTTCGCAAAAATGGGATGCGGGCGAAGGGATAATGCCAATAAGTGATTTCGCGCAAACGAATGTTGCGCTTCCCTTCTTCCACCCCTTCCACCACCAAGACTAACAGGGGACAAGGGAGTAAAAATTTCGTACACCTGGCATGGGAAGTTAAATTGCTCGTGTTGGGGTGAAGTAATTTATTCGTCAGGGGAGTAACATTTTTGTACGAAATTTTTACTCGGAACTCACCTGTCTTGGGGAGTAATTTTTTCGTGCAATGGGGGAGTGCTTTTTTCGTAAAGGGAGTAACTTTTTCGTACGAAATGTTTACTCCGGAGTAAAAATCTCGTGGGAGTAATTTTCTCGTGTTACACCGGGCCATGTTGTTTCTCGCTTTTAAGTTTGTTTGTTTGTTTGCTTTACGCCCAGTCCATCACGAAGGGTGATATCAGGGCGCGCTTTTAAGTTGAAGTGGAATGATGCATGCATTCAAACAGCATACAATGTCGATATATTTACTGTCACGTAAACTAAATGTTTTGACATAGATTTACGTGAGCTCCCTTTTCTGTTGTTTTCCAGCTTTTAACCCGAGACAAAAAGTTGAAGTGGGATGATGTCTGTTGTTTTCCAGCTTTTATCCCGAGACAAACAGTTGAAGTGGGATGATGTCTGTTGTTTTCCAGCCTTTAACCCGAGACAAACAGTTGAAGTGGGATGATGTCTGTTGTTTTCCAGCCTTTAACCCGAGACAAACAGTTGAAGTGGGATGATGTCTGTTGTTTTCCAGCCTTTAACCCGAGACAAAAAGTTGAAGTGGGATGATGTCTGTTGTTTTCCAGCCTTTAACCCGAGACAAAAAGTTGAAGTGGGATGATGTCTGTTGTTTTCCAGCCTTTAACCCGAGACAAAAAGTTGAAGTGGGATGATGTCTGTTGTTTTCCAGCCTTTAACCCGAGACAAAAAGTTGAAGTGGGATGATGTCTGTTGTTTTCCAGCCTTTAACCCGAGACAAAAAGTTGAAGTGGGATGATGTCTGTTGTTTTCCAGCCTTTAACCCGAGACAACAAGTTGAAGTGGGATGATGTCTGTTGTTTTCCAGCCTTTAACCCGAGACAAAAAGTTGAAGTGGGATGATGTCTGTTGTTTTCCAGCCTTTAACCCGAGACAAAAAGTTGAAGTGGGATGATGTCTGTTGTTTTCCAGCCTTTAACCCGAGACAAACAGTTGAAGTGGGATGATGTCTGTTGTTTTCCAGCCTTTAACCCGAGACAAAAAGTTGAAGTGGGATGATGTCTGTTGTTTTCCAGCCTTTAACCCGAGACAAAAAGTTGAAGTGGGATGATGTCTGTTGTTTTCCAGCCTTTAACCCGAGACAAAAAGTTGAAGTGGGATGATGTCTGTTGTTTTCCAGCCTTTAACCCGAGACAAAAAGTTGAAGTGGGATGATGTCTGTTGTTTTCCAGCCTTTAACCCGAGACAAAAAGTTGAAGTGGGATGATGTCTGTTGTTTTCCAGCCTTTAACCCGAGACAAAAAGTTGAAGTGGGATGATGTCTGCACGCTGTCTCTTTCTCTTTCTTGTCCTGATTTCAATCGCAGGTAAGAACAATTTGCTGGACTTGCTTAGCTCTGTCTCTGAATTTACAAAGCAACAGGAAAACTTGTGATTGTACGATTATGCTGTTCACTGTTGTATTGTGTTAAGAACAATGCGATGTGTTTGCCAAAAGACACATTTCAACATTTATGTACAGTGAGATTCCAAGGGTACTATACTGGACCGATCTTCATGAAACTTTACGTAAAAATTTCTTCCAAATGATATCCCCGGAGATTTGTGTTCTTTTTTTTGATAAATGTATTTGATGTCGTCATCTTTGGCTTTTAGTGAAAGTTGAGGCGGCGGTGTCACGCCTTCTTTGTTTTGATCAAATTGATTAAATTAAAATCTTGGTCAAGCAATCTTCGGCGAAGGCCGAACTATGGGATTGCATTTCTGCTTATGAGCTTAAAATAATAAAAGAGTTTGGTCATTGACTATGTCAGCGTGTTTAATACTGTGTCGTTGTATATAGGCAAAGCATTCTCTTCGTGAAATGCAGTGCGTTTAGTATTATTCTAAGAGTTTGGTAGATTTATTAAATGTATCAATTTCGCTTCACGCATGTTGTTTTTTGGTTAAAATTGCTCGGATGCTCCGATGGGAAAGGCCGCCTTCAATAATAGAGACATAAAAGAGTGGTGGTGGGTCGTTAACAGTGGTGGGCATGTGAGGTCAGAATTCGGTCACACTGAAAGAATCAAGCGCCCACAAATTAGCTAATACACGACTCTGTCAGCACATTCTTCAACAGTCCTTGTCGAAAGGATTTTGTGGCTGGTATTTGCATTTTCGCCGAATCCACATTTACGCATTTCGGCCACCGATAAAAAAAAAGCTAACATAGCAGAGTAGAAGCCTTCACCGTGAAAACCGCTTGTGTAGCGAACGCATCTTCGTCTTCGTCTTCGCAAAGTGTGAGTGAGAAGATCTGAATCTAGATCTGCCGTGCACAAATGTTCAACACAAGCAAATTCCCAAGGCAAGTAACTCTCATACTTTGTTTAGCGACAAGAATAGTTCTCCTTTCAAATTTCTTTTCACTCAGTTTTTTCGAAAGAAAATGCAATCCGACGGTCAGTTTTCAACAATAATTCATTTTATAAACAGATCACACGCATCCAAATGCACACATCTCATCAATTTAAAGAACATAAAGCGGTTTCATACACTATTTTGCCCCAGAAAACTTAACTTTATAGAGTTTTCAGGCATGGGAATTGAAAAAAGTAAAAAAGGCTGAAAATGTGTAAGTAATATCAAAATCGACAGCGGGGGGTCCAGGGGCATGCCCCCCCCCCCCCCCCCCGACATTTGTTTCTCCAAAGAACCCAAATTGTGCAATTAGGTGTCATCCGAGCTCCAAGTTTGCCATTAAATTCAGTTTTGAGAACCATTTTTGCCTCCCCCACATATTTGTTCGGCGGACACTTTTGCTTTTTCGGCGGAACAAAAAAATAAATGGGCGGAAACTTGCCTTTCGGCGGACAATTCCCATACCTGAGTTTTCAACGTTGGAGCACGGGTGCAAAAGTTCGTCTGCTAGTCCCATTCTACGAAAGAACATATCCTAAGCGATCCCAAGACATGAACTGAACACACACAATCTGCCTTCACCGCAACAGCAAAATAACAACATATCTGTGAACTTGATTTTAGTCCAAAACAAGGAAACTGACAAATAAAGGAATGATTTGCACGGGTCGGAACTATACAACCGCGCATTAATCGATCGCATGTGCGGGTTGACTGATTGAGTGAATAGGATTCATGAAAAAGCTCGCTGAAGCCTCTATCTCTTCTTCGCATTTGTCTCAAGTTCAGCTTTGTATGCAAGCATGGCATGCAATTCATTACCGGATACTTTCCGGCAAAAAGATTATTCAATGATGAATTGTGATGTATTCAATGATGTACTTTGACGTATTCAATATTGCAACATGACGTACTCAATGCTGAATTGTGAGGTATTCCATGATGCAATGTGACGTATTCAATCAGGCAATGTGACATATTCAATGGTACAATGTGAAGAATTCAATGATGCAATGTGACATATTTAATGATACAATGTGACGTCATCAGTGGTGCTATGTGACGTCATCAGTGGTGCTATGTGACGTCATCAGTGGTGCTATGTGACGTCATCAGTGGTGCTATGTGACGTCATCAGTGGTGCTATGTGACGTCATCAGTGGTGCTATGTGACGTCATCAGTGGTGCTATGTGACGTAATGGTGTGTCCGCAGGTGTGAGCAAAGAAGAAGTGGAGGAGAGTTTTGAGATAGGTCATAAAGAGTTTTGGTCAGTTTTTTTTGCCGATAGGTATCTGTAATATCTTATTTCCAACAAAATAAATCCGATTGTCATTGATATACTTTACACGTAAGTTCACAGTACACTTTGAACAAAAAAACAGCTGAAAATTCAAATTATAAATCCAAATACTTACCAAGCAGGTAGTGGATGTTGTTTTATTTCAAATAGTATGCATGCCAACAAAAAACACGTAGTTGCACTTAGGATTGATTGGACACACGTCACTGTTGCTTAGCTGTTTATAACGTTAAGAGAAGTAACTCTCTCATGGGCCGTTCGCCCTCCTTCTCTCATTGGCAGTGTTAAACCCAAAGGGAAGTAACTTTTTTAGGAACATATTGTAGTTAGCCCTCGTTCACTCATTGGATGCTTTACACGCACACACACACACACTCACACACACACACACACACACACATACACACACACACACACACACACACACACTCACACACACACACACACACACGCACGCACACACACACACTCACACACTCACATTCACACACTCACACACACGCGCACACACACACACACACACACACACACACACACACACACACTCACACACACACACACACACACTCTCACACACACACTCACACACACACACACTCACACACACACATACACACACATACACACACACACAAAACACACACACACACACACACACATACAAACACACACAAACAAACAAACACACTTACACACAAACACACACACACACACAAACAAACCAACCACCCATTGCACTTCGCTCATAGCGGTTACAAAGTATGTTTGAATACAGGCTGGACAGCCGTGTGAGAAGGGTACTTTGTACTCGGAGAACGTACTCTGAGCAGGCTGTGTAGCTCAGTCTTCGGGTTGCTTTGCGATGATAGGCCCCTGTAGCCGCGCTGTTCAAAAGCTATATATTGCGATGGATGCTGCGGTTCCGCACTGCCGCCGTTCGGATAACTCAGTGAATGGAGCCAAATCGAAAATAAAGCCAAACTAGCAAAACATACAGTTTACATTTTGATCTTTTGAGTTTTTGTGTCTTTCGGATTCCGTTTTTTGTTTCATCGATTGTTTACTATTAATTTCCAATCAAGAATTTACGTCGCCATTACCGGACGCGATTTCCGGTGATGAAAAAAGCTTGACGTGATAATGCCGCGCGCGAAGAGATTCGAAGCAATTCCGTCTGTCAAAATTAAGGTTCTCACTGGAAAGAAGGGCTGGAAATTGATTCAGGTTTGTTTCTTTGTCCTCAAATGTTCTTTTGATTGTGTGTAATTCAATTTCCATAACTTGTTCATGACAAGCAGACAAAGTATCGTGCCGTGGGCTTGCAGTATCATGACAAGCAGACAAAGTATCGTGCCGTGGGCTGGCAGTACCATGCACACGGACACGGAGGGTGGAAAGGGGGGGGGGGGGGGGGGTAGAAACTAACTTGTTCTCTGGCTTGGGGGGTGCGGGGAGCAGTTTACTTTAATTCTTTGCTTGCTTCTTATCAGTAGGTGGATGTTTCCTTGCTTCTGATGTTTCCCTCCAGTATTTGATGTGTGTTTTTGTGCTTAGTGTGAGTGATTTTTGGCCGTTGAATAATTGATTTTTTTATGAAAACAGGCCTGAAAGTGGCGAGTAGAGATGTTAATCTACTCGCCAAAGGCGAGTAAAGTTGCTGGAACAAATGGTTGGTTTGGCGAGTAAAATTTGCTCACTGGCTAGTAAATTATGAGAAGTACTCGCCAAAGGCGAGTTTCCCATCTTGTGGACTTTCAGCGCTGGAATAGGTTTCACTTTTCTTGCCATTGTGTTAACTGTAATTTTACTTGTAGTTGTACAGACGCGTGTTTCTTTGGGGCGAAATATCCTTGCGGCTAGCTGCTCGCAGAGCTAGGAGGTGAGAGTGTATATGAAACGGTTTGATGGCTAGCTACGCAAGAATTAAACACCATTGGTTGATAGTGATACCGAAAAGGTCGTCATATGGGGAAAAAATCAAGGGTCTGCCAAACCCGGCAAATGCAGTAGGCAGCCCAGAGATCCCTAAGTACCTCTCACAAATGTAACCAAGTGCGAGGGATTTGTGGTGTAAGGGAAACAACTACGTTAGTCAAAAAGGGTTTGCGTTGCTGAGGTTAAAATGTAGATTTGCTGCAAATTATGTTTTGACAACAAAATACGTTTTTGTGTCATTAAGATTTTATTTTGATTGACAGGGTATGAGTTCACGAAGGATTTGTGAGTTGGAAAGTGGTTTGAATCACGAGTACTGAAGGATTTAGGTTTTTGGTAGGAGAGTATTTTTGGGTCATGTGATTGGAGACGCGCGCAAAGATGTTCCTTTTCCGCCTGACTGCGAAGTCGAGAAGACATGCTGGCGTAGTATTGAGAAAAGAATCGGGAAAGAAATAGAGATTCTTGGCAGCATCCGGTGATCTAATGTGGTAGATTGTGATGCCAGACGTGGAGGTAATTTTGATTTTATATTTGTATGATCGATGGTGAGATTAAGGATGAAAATTTGTTGGATTTGAAGTGGTGCTGTTGTGAGAAAAGCCTGTTTGTGGATGGCGCCGGTGCAAATCATATTCTTGATGAAAATTGATGATTAATCATAGGTATATTGGTAAAATAGGATGATATTTTGGGAGAATATTATGTTGGTAGTTATAAGGAATGGTTTTGAAAACGATTGATCAGAAAATTGAACTTTTAGTTGAGTTGTGAAAGACAGTCTATTTTTGACGAGGTGACGTCACAGGGTTGATTAAGAGTTGAAGTGGAAGCGTGATGTGACAGCCGAGACCATGTTGTTAAACTGTGTTGTACACAGTATTAGAAGAAAGTGTACTATGATAAAACATAAATTGTGGTAGATTTCCGGGAAAAGTATTAATTTCATAGTGAAGTCAGTCAGTAATCTGAGATGACAACATCTTGGATACGACAGGAAATCAAAATTGTTAATTTAGTCGCTATTGATAGTTCCGTAATAATTGCAGATGGAGGAGGATGCCGCGGTTTTCATGTTTTGGTCAGAGGTAGCGTGACCGAGAGAAAAGGCATGAGAAGAGGTTCGTACATCCTTTCCTTTGCTTATAGTTGAATTCAGTGAAGAACAAGATGGCATTAATGTGTTATTAATGTAGTGTTAGCTTTGTTAATGAGTTGTATTGAAAGAATTATGACAGACATTGTGAAGATTTGATGATAAAATCGCCATTTAAACTTGGTGAAAGGGAGTGAAGAAAATTATGTTCCAACACAGAGAAAGCAGGTAAGAGGTTGTAATACCTTGATGTACATACCCACTGTGAAACAGGCAGTAATGTACCCTGGGTGTGTGTGCTTTTGTGTTTACAGGGAGCAGACGTCGTTTGTAGACTACTCTTTCCTAAGGGGTTTTCAGTTTAGTTTTAGATTCAGTTTTAGATTCAGGTTTCAGTTTTAGATTCAGGTTTCAGTTTTAGATTCAGTTTTCAGTTTTTAGTTTTCAGTTTTCAGTTTTCAGTTTTTAGTTTTTGGTTCAGGTTTCAGTTTCATATTTTAGTTTTAGGTTTTATTTTTTTTAATTTTTATTTTAGATCTAGTTTTATTGTCTTACGGGGTTCTCTCGGTAATCATTATTTGTGACTGTTGTGAACGTCAAGTGTGCTCTCCCCGTATAGTGTAATCCAAACTTTAACCGGAAGTTGTGATGACATTGTCCATGGTAGGGGTGTTTGTAATAGTTGGCATTGTGAAGAGGACAGTGTTTTGAATTTTTTGATAAAAGGATGGTTATGTGATCTGCTAGTATTGGGGTCAGTGAGTGCCCTGTAGATGTATGAGAATGATCTAGCATGGGATTAACCCTTTTGTCGCCTGACAGAGATATTGTACGCTCAGGCTGAAGCCCACCAATCCTCTGAGAACTCGTCTTGTCTGTACGTATGTGTATTAGCTGCCATTATATTAAGCAATAAAGTACAAAGTGACAACATTTATTGTGTGTCGTGGTGGTGAAAGCAGACGCGAGTTTGTGTTGTAATTGTTCTCTACGTTTGTTCTGTTTTGTGAAATTATTTTATATTATTATTTAGTTTTAATTGGCCAAGTCTTTCCCGGTTCTTGTCTAATTTTTTCAACGGGGTCTCGAGACACGAGCCCACGGCAGGCCTTGGGTTAGAGCTCCCCCCAAGTAAATTTTGGGAGTTCAAAACTAGTTCCAACCACTCTTCTTGTATTTTTATCACATATTTGAGTGAGAGAGTGGAAGTTGATAAGTTCGATCCGTGCAAGTCTCGCAAGAGGACGTAGGAAATCCTCTTCCGGGCATAGTTCGTACGGAGAGAACGGGGCTAACTCAATAATGTGATTGGCACCTCCTTGTTTATCTTAGATTTTTACTTCGGTCTTATTTGACCCATTGTGACCTTTGTTGGACATATTTGGGAGGTTATTTGACCGTAGTAAGGTCTTATTTGGCACCCTCCGACGGGACCTTAGTGTGGAGTTATATGTGAACTTGGCGAGCTTGGACCAATTGGAACATTGTTTTTTTTGGTTTTTTTTTGTATATTTATGTGAGAGAACCCCTTAGGATAGGACTAGGATCGAACGACGAGAGCAACGGCAACGACTGCGGCAACGACATCTGGATCGGCTGGACGAGAGAAGGAAGAGGAACTTGGACTGCGGCGCGACGCAAGACCTGTGTCAATACTGTTTTGTGTACTTGTGTTGTGACCTTGACTTTGCGAATTGTGTGAAAGTGAATGAAAGGAGTTGCGAACCTCGGAACTGTTTGACGGAATAAAATAGATGTCAACCGAATTGGTAAACGTTGAAGGTCACGTTTTCGATTGCGTCTGTGACAATAAATCACCGTTTGCATTTATTTCCGAACTTGCGAGATCCTCCTCCGGAATTGTATCAGAAAGCTAATTGGTAGTTCGGGAGAACACAGTAGGATCACTTTCATGTGCGAATGTCACGTCACGCTTACATTTAAACAAGTAACTTTGCAGGATGTGAAGTTGCTGGTGAAACAGGACAGTACTGATATAAAAGCTAGTGTCGTGCTGGGGAAAGATCTTTTGTGTAGATTGCAGGAATAAGGTTAATCAACATGACGGACAGGAAAGAGAGAAGAGAGATACTACATCCTAGTGATGATGACTTAATGAGGAGGCTGAATGAGTCTTTGAGGGAGAGTGAGGGTGCTTCGTATCTTCAGACACCAAGTGGAGGGTATACAGGAAGGGAAAAAGTACAGATGCTGGGGGCGGCTGATCACTACGAGAGGTTAGGGATTAGAATGGGACTGTCCGGGGTAGAGTTAGCACAATTTGTGGCTACAAACGAACGCCAAGATAGGGTGGCAAATGAGTCTACCATGGCGAACCTGGAAGCAAGTAGAGGAACATCGGCTAGAGTGCCAGTAGCAGTGTACCCATCCCCAAAGATAAAGTCATTCAAAGGAAAAGAGTCTGTAAGAGCGGGATACGATGTAGAGGAGTTCGTCATGGAGATGAGGGCAATGCTAGCACAAAGGGATTTGGGATCGAAGGAAGGACTGCAGGTGGTTCTGTCTTACGTTGAGGGTGATGCCAGACGTGAAGTAAAAAACGGGGGCAGGAGATGTTTTGGCGCAGAGGATGTATTTGAGGTGTTGAACGAAGCCTATGGCGATAATCGGTCTCTGTCTACTCTTTTGAAAGAATTCTCAGAAAGGGAACAGTTACCCAGAGAAACGGTGAGAGAGTTTGCAACTGATTTGCATGAGAAGTTCGAGAGACTTGTGAAGAAGCAAGAAACCAGTGGCAGAGAGGTTTCTCGAGAAGAGTTACTGTGCGATCATTTCATTGAAGGGGTGAGAGACAAGGGTCTAGTTTTAGATCTGAAAAGGCAGTCGCAACAGCAGAGTCAGTCCTTCCGCACGCTAAGGCATTTAGCCATTGATTGGGAGGAGACAATAGAGTCAGGATTGCCAAAGAATAGAGCCACTAGTCGCACAGTAAAAGCAAACTCGGTGGAGGTAGAGAGTAGGGACGATTGGAAAGAGGATCTAGACAGGTTGATCACCGGAGTCAAAGAAGGGTTGAAAGTGGCGTCAGAAGAGAAGTGTGTCACAGGGCAGATTGGGGCACAGTGTAGTGTTAGTGTGGGGACCACCGAAACAGGCATAGAGGATGTTAGGCAACAGATGCACAAGATGACTAGGGATCTGGAAGAGTTGAAGGGTTGGTTGCGCAGGACAAATGTTTCAAGGAATGATGCGGCGGTGGACGAGGGAGGTGGACAGTCCAGGTTGTCGTCGACATTCAGACAGACATTTAGGCGAGGACCCAGGTCAACGAGGTTTCAGTATACTCCAGATGGAAAGCCGGTTAGGTTTCAGTACACTCCAGATGGAAAGCCAGTTTGTGCTAAGTGCAATTCTGCAGGGCATGTGTGGCGAAGGTGTCCAGGTGTGGCGACACAAGGGGAAGGTCCGTTAAACGACCAACCGTCCGCGTAGAGAGTCGTACGTCGGATGGTAAGAAAGGAGACTCCACCTTGGTTTCACGGATGGTAGGTGAGAAGACTATGGTCTTTGTGGAGGTAGATGGTACCAGATTAGAGTGTCTGTGGGACACAGGGTCACAGGTGACTATCATGAGCAAAAGATGGTTCGAGAAATATTTCGCGACCAAGAGTTTGGTTCGAAATACGCAGTTCATTCAATTGGTTGCGGCGAATGGGACTAGTATTCCCTACTTGGGATACGTGCTCTTGGATATCAAGGTGGGTGAACAGGTTCTCCAGAAATGTGGTGTGCTAGTGAGTGCAATCGAGTCCTCGAAGAAAGGTGAGCCAGACCTTGTGCTGGGGACAAATGTGATAGAGAGGGCAAAAGATTTACCGAAGGGTTTGGAGTACCCAAAGGGCGGTAAGAGAAGTTGTCTGGGAAGAGTTCGACTACCGAAGTGCGAGGTACACGCAGCGGCGAGGTCGATAGTTTCAGTCATGGTGACGGGGAGTCAAGAAGTTCGGGATGATGAGGAGATAATCATAGAACCGTTGGTTACCAACAGCGGATTTATGATTCCGTGTTCGGTGATGAAGGCACTATGTGGCCTGTTAGAGGTGTTGTGTTAAGTTCCTGTGGAAGAAGGTTCCTGTCTCTTAGCGGTTTTCTTAGCGTTTTCATAGGAGCAACGGAAGCAGATGTCGCTTGAGCGATCTGTAGCAGGTGTTGGTCAACAGCCTGAGTGTTGGTTCGTGATGAGGATGTAGGAGATTGCGTCGTACGCGTGGAGAGTTGTTGTCAAGGGATTACTCATAGGGTTTGTAGAGACAGGTGAGGTCTAGCCAACCTGTGGCAGGTACTGTTTCAATCAGCCTGCGTGATCAGACTCTGGATGTAGTAGTTAGACAGAACCTGGTGTGAAAGGACAGGATCTGACCCATATAGGAAGAAGTTAAGCAACATCGTGAAGGCAAGTGATGTGGATTCCGATGACTGTCGTGGCGATAGTGTAAGTGTGGTTGTGTAAATAAAAGGAATAGCAGTATGGCTATGAATGGTTCGTGAGGTACACAGCTGTGCTAAAGTAAGGAAGGCCGTTAAAAGGGCCGTGATGCCGTCATGGTCCCTTGTCGGGCTGTGATGGCGGTTGTGATCCATTGTCGGATCATGATCCGAGGCACGGTGGTTGAGCATTGACGGTAGGGTGGGTCAGCTGAACACATTGGGTGCATAACTGTTCGCCTAGGTCAGGGGGTGTAATGATGTACTCGTCCGCTAGGCACCGTGGGGCAGTTGTGTACGTTGGCCAGAAGTACTGGAGGGTAAGAGGTCGGTAGCGATTTATTTTTATTTTTATACCAGTTTGGTTTTTTTTGTTGGTTATAGTTATTAAGTGTCATTTTTTTCTAATCAAACTTCGTTTCGTGACGTCGAGTGTTTTGTAGAGGGTATGTGGTATTATAACTTATGTATTACCGATGAAGACGTTATAGGGTACTGTTCCTTTAGTAAGGGCAGCTAAAGAAGATGTTGTAATTTTGAAATCGACTTTCATTACCTAAACCGATTGGGAGGTAACGTCAGTCGCTGTCTAGCTTCGGCTTGGACAGTACGAGATATTAAATATTTTCTAACCAGTGGAAAACTTTGGTTTTCGTGAGAGGGTGGAGTTATTGTTGCCATGTCATTGGATATGAGGTCAATCAACATTTTTGGACAAGTTCCACTGTTTGGAATAGAGACGTTGTCCTTACTGATGTAGACTTGTGTTATAACTACTGCTCTCTTGTATTATGTTGTGTACCTTGTTTTGTATCTGTCGACGTGTGATGTTGGAATTTTGTGGTGGTCCCGTGGAGGTTAGGAGAATCTAAAGGCTGTACAGGCATGTAGAATGTTGTACAAAGAGACCAGCTCAGTCTCGATAAAACGAGTAAGGTATGGATACGGGTTGCACTAGCCGATAAACGATGCAGGATGAAGTATGACTCCATCTGGTGAAAAAGAATAATGGGAAGTAGGCTGTATGAACTTAATGTCCTGCGTTAGAGAGAAACAGGTCAGATATGGTTGCACAAGCCTTTTAAACGTTGCACAGAAAGACTAGCTCAGTCTTGATAAAAGAGAGTAAAGGTATAGGTGGCACGCACCTTAAAACACGATGTGACGATTAGACTAGCTCAGTCTAGAGTAAAACAGAGCTGGAAATTAAGATTAGCATGCTAGTTAATAAGTGGATTGGATACAGTTAAGATTTTTCTCCCGGAGCGCGGTAGATTCGGAGTTGGGGAGCGGGAAACGATATCCCCCCTGAATGAGAATCATTATTTCCTCCATTCTCCCTGCAGATTCTAATGTTACTGTCGATCGTTACATGTTGTGTTGGTTATTTGTGTTGGGTTATCAGAATTAACGCAAGCCAAACGTTAATTTTTGGGGTGACTGGGTGTGGTGTAATCTTAGGACGTTGCTTGTTGTCGGGGTTAGCGAGTCGTTATAGACGCAGCTCTTCACGTGTCTAGCATAAGTCCCTTGATTTACTTTACCTATGGTGCACAAGTCAGTTTATTTTTGAAGGTTAGAAGCTGTTGGAGTTAGTGATGATGATGGTCTTGTTGTTACTCAGATTTTGGGGGAAAGACTTTGATGAGCGAGTAGAGTAATCTTTCAGTAGGTACCATGTAACCTTTCAATAGGTGCAGCTCGTGTGTTGTCATTGTGACATTCGAACCAGATCTAGGTGGTGACGCCATTAGCCGTTACGATTGCAGTAGTGCTTAATGTTTACGTTTTAGTTAAACGCGAGTTTTGTTTGGTTTCACAGTTGTGAAATTGATGAGAGTAGGACAGGAGCGTGGTGTGAGCGCTTGGCTATTAGAGGGTTAGATGAGTTTTGACCGTGGCTGTTAAAAGCACGATTGAGAACGGGTTTTGTCAATCTTTCTGATGCTGTAGCTCAGTTATGGTTTTAGTAAGCATTGATCTTGGGACACTGGTTTGTCAGTGCTGGTGGTCATAATAGACACAGCATTTCACGTGATCTAGTGCTGAACCTGGGATTGGTTGTGTGCTGGAGCTAAGGATGATTCGAGTTTTGGTTTCTTTATGGTTTTATGGATTGGAGTTTTAACTGCTGTGGTTAGCTGGTTTAGTGAGAGCGTTGTTGGGCGAAGACAGTGATGAGTGGTATTTGCACTTCTTTAGTGAATGCAGATGATCCACGGGGTTTATCAATGTGACATTCAACCTCGGCACTTTTGTTATTTCCTATGGCCTTAGTGATTTGGGACTCCAATGCTCCGTTGTTTATGTTGGTTAATGGTTTACGTGTAGTAGTATGACGGTGAAGTTTGTTTATGTCATGTTTGTCCATGGTTCTCAGAGGTGGGTTGCATATAATATGATTTATAAAGGTGGATTTTGTAGGATATGGTTTGTGGTGAATTCGGGTTTTTAAGAAACATGCTCGTAGTGTGTTTCCAGTTTCCTGCTCGTAGGCTCGTAGCCGAGGTTAGGTAGACACTTAGTTTTGGGAGACGCGTGTCGTCAGGAGCCGACGTTTGAGTTGGGGAGTGTGTAACCAAGTGCGAGGGATTTGTGGTGTAAGGGAAACAACTACGTTAGTCAAAAAGGGTTTGCGTTGCTGAGGTTAAAATGTAGATTTGCTGCAAATTATGTTTTGACAACAAAATACGTTTTTGTGTTATTAAGATTTTATTTTGATTGACAGGGTATGAGTTCACGAAGGATTTGTGAGTTGGAAAGTGGTTTGAATCACGAGTACTGAAGGATTTAGGTTTTTGGTAGGAGAGTATTTTTGGGTCATGTGATTGGAGACGCGCGCAAAGATGTTCCTTTTCCGCCTGACTGCGAAGTCGAGAAGACATGCTGGCGTAGTATTGAGAAAAGAATCGGGAAAGAAATAGAGATTCTTGGCAGCATCCGGTGATCTAATGTGGTAGATTGTGATGCCAGACGTGGAGGTAATTTTGATTTTATATTTGTATGATCGATGGTGAGATTAAGGATGAAAATTTGTTGGATTTGAAGTGGTGCTGTTGTGAGAAAAGCCTGTTTGTGGATGGCGCCGGTGCAAATCATATTCTTGATGAAAATTGATGATTAATCATAGGTATATTGGTAAAATAGGATGATATTTTGGGAGAATATTATGTTGGTAGTTATAAGGAATGGTTTTGAAAACGATTGATCAGAAAATTGAACTTTTAGTTGAGTTGTGAAAGACAGTCTATTTTTGACGAGGTGACGTCACAGGGTTGATTAAGAGTTGAAGTGGAAGCGTGATGTGACAGCCGAGACCATGTTGTTAAACTGTGTTGTACACAGTATTAGAAGAAAGTGTACTATGATAAAACATAAATTGTGGTAGATTTCCGGGAAAAGTATTAATTTCATAGTGAAGTCAGTCAGTAATCTGAGATGACAACATCTTGGATACGACAGGAAATCAAAATTGTTAATTTAGTCGCTATTGATAGTTCCGTAATAATTGCAGATGGAGGAGGATGCCGCGGTTTTCATGTTTTGGTCAGAGGTAGCGTGACCGAGAGAAAAGGCATGAGAAGAGGTTCGTACATCCTTTCCTTTGCTTATAGTTGAATTCAGTGAAGAACAAGATGGCATTAATGTGTTATTAATGTAGTGTTAGCTTTGTTAATGAGTTGTATTGAAAGAATTATGACAGACATTGTGAAGATTTGATGATAAAATCGCCATTTAAACTTGGTGAAAGGGAGTGAAGAAAATTATGTTCCAACACAGAGAAAGCAGGTAAGAGGTTGTAATACCTTGATGTACATACCCACTGTGAAACAGGCAGTAATGTACCCTGGGTGTGTGTGCTTTTGTGTTTACAGGGAGCAGACGTCGTTTGTAGACTACTCTTTCCTAAGGGGTTTTCAGTTTAGTTTTAGATTCAGTTTTAGATTCAGGTTTCAGTTTTAGATTCAGGTTTCAGTTTTAGATTCAGTTTTCAGTTTTTAGTTTTCAGTTTTCAGTTTTTAGTTTTTGGTTCAGGTTTCAGTTTTATATTTTAGTTTTAGGTTTTATTTTTTTTAATTTTTATTTTAGATCTAGTTTTATTGTCTTACGGGGTTCTCTCGGTAATCATTATTTGTGACTGTTGTGAACGTCAAGTGTGCTCTCCCCGTATAGTGTAATCCAAACTTTAACCGGAAGTTGTGATGACATTGTCCATGGTAGGGGTGTTTGTAATAGTTGGCATTGTGAAGAGGACAGTGTTTTGAATTTTTTGATAAAAGGATGGTTATGTGATCTGCTAGTATTGGGGTCAGTGAGTGCCCTGTAGATGTATGAGAATGATCTAGCATGGGATTAACCCTTTTGTCGCCTGACAGAGATATTGTACGCTCAGGCTGAAGCCCACCAATCCTCTGAGAACTCGTCTTGTCTGTACGTATGTGTATTAGCTGCCATTATATTAAGCAATAAAGTACAAAGTGACAACATTTATTGTGTGTCGTGGTGGTGAAAGCAGACGCGAGTTTGTGTTGTAATTGTTCTCTACGTTTGTTCTGTTTTGTGAAATTATTTTATCTTTTTAATTAGTTTCAATTGGCCAAGTCTTTCCCGGTTCTTGTCTTATTTTTCAACGGGGTCTCGAGACACGAGCCCACGGCAGGCCTTGGGTTAGAGCTCCCCCCAAGTAAATATTGGGAGTTCAAAACTAGTTCCAACCACTCTTCTTGTATTTTTATCACATATTTGAGTGAGAGAGTGGAAGTTGATAAGTTCGATCCGTGCAAGTCTCGCAAGAGGACGTAGGAAATCCTCTCCCGGGCATAGTTCGTACGGAGAGAACGGGGCTAACTCAATAATGTGATTGGCACCTCCTTGTTTATCTTAGATTTTTACTTCGGTCTTATTTGACCCATTGTGACCTTTGTTGGGCATTTGACCGAGGTAGGTCTTACAAAGATGGTACTTTTCGGCAAGATTTACAGTTTCAAACTGTTAGGACAACTTCTTTGAAAATGTGATTTTATAGAGGTTTTTTGGGGAAACTGAAAGGTAGCCTCGTCAGGGGACAACTATTCAAACCCATATCTTCATCATCTTGTTTCTCGATTGAGAATAATCATTTATAGATGACTATTATTCATTTCCCTTGTTGGGGTGTACTTGCATGTACTGGTGGTTGATTACCCAAATGTCCTCTCAGTGATTGAGGCTTATATGAGGCTCAGTGATTATATATGTCACTGTTCCTTTAACGGGTTTATTCCGTATTTTTATGTGTACTAATGGTACAGGTAGGTATGGGGAGTGGTGTAGTTGTTTGTTCAACCCATCTCATTATTTTGTTTCTCCACAAACAAATAATCATTTATGTATGATTTGTAGTGTACCTCACAAGATCTGAGTGTTATGATCACAGTAGCTTTGATAGTAGAGGCTGCGCGTTCCCACTGAAGGTGAAGGTATTGTAAGGATCGGTAGTCAAGGCTGTTTTGTCCGTCGGTGATGAGAAGATCGTATATATTGCCCTTGGTTGGACTGTTGCTCTCTTAATGTGAGGCAGATTGAGTTGAAGCACCTCTCAGTGATTGAGGTTTTCGTTGTATGTGTACCTCACAAATTCTGAGGGTTATGTTCACAGTAATAATAATAATAATATGGGAGATTTATAGAGCGCTTTACATTCTCAAAGCGCTTTACAATGACAAACATACATAATACATACAAAGCAAAGCAAAAGCATGTGCAGCAGCATTCAGCACACAAGTGAACAACGAAACTCAAACACTACATCAATACAATCTGCAAGCATACTAACACAGGCAAAACATTCAAACATTCAAACACCTGATTCAAAAATGCACCATGTTGAAATAAAATTAATCAAAATACTGGGTGAAGAAGTGTGTTTTAAGGTTTGATTTGAAGGAACAGAATGTTTGGCAGTGTCGGATAGAGTAAGGGAGAGAGTTCCACGCAACGGCAGCAGAGTGGGAGAAGGCTCTCTGGCCGTGCTGTTTGCGACTAAAAGAAGATAGACGGAATATTCTAGTGTCTACAGAGGAGCGGAGGGATCGTGAGGGTGTGTAGAGTGTGAACAGGTCAGACAGGTAGGATGGGGCTGAGCCAGATATTATTTTGTAGCAGATACAGCAGCACTTATATTGGATTCTCAGCTCTACAGGGAGCCAATGAAGTTTCTTTAGCAAGGGGGAACAGGACTGGGACCGAGGGGCTTTGCAGACAAGCCGGGCTGCAGAATTTTGAACGCGCTGCAAAGGATGGATGACAGACTGAGGACAGCCAATGAGAACAGAATTTCCGTAGTCTAATCGAGAAAGAATGTAGGAGGAAACAAGGGTCTTGGTGGCATCTTCGGTAAGGTATGGGCGGATAGAACCTATTCTCTTAAGCTCGATGTAAGCGGACTGACAGACTTTCATAACATGGTGTTTCATGGAGAGATCGCTATCAAGAAAGATGCCAAGATCACGGACGGAGTCTGAGAATTCAATAGTGCTGCTGCCCAAAGTGATAGAAGGAGGGAGAGAGAGAGAGGAGGAGAGGGAGGATTTGGTGAAACGAATGGCTTCTGTTTTGTCACAGTTAAGTCTAAGCTTGTTAGTGGACATCCAGAGTTCAACGTCAGCAATGCAAGACTGAAGAGAGGTGGTCATCTGGGCGTATTCTGAGGGAGTCGCTGAGTTCTGAAGCTGAGTGTCGTCAGCAAACATTTCGTGGGAAACGGAATGTCTGTCGATGAGGTCAGTCAGAGGGGAGGTGTACATGATGAACAGCACGGGCCCGAGCACAGAGCCCTGGGGAACGCCAAAAAGGAGGGAGGTTTCCTGGGATGGGACGTCGTTTACAATTACAAAATTTGTTCTGTCTGAGAGATAGGATCTGAACCAATTTAGAACTGAATTTTGGATGCCGAAAGTGTGCTCAAGGCGGGACAGCAGGATTTCATGATCAATTAGATTTATTGCATATCAACTGCGGCTACCCAGCAAAAACACCATAAAACCCTTGGTTTTTTTTTGCCGTTTTTGGCTCACGTAAGTGTAGCCTATGCGATGGTAAACTTTGTCTGTCTGTGCGTGTGTGTGTATGTGTGTGATAGAAACTTTAACATTTGACTGCACACCGAAATACTAATTTCAACTGGTTATTATCCAAGCAACAACTTCAAAGTATTGAAACAATGATCAATATTTCGTCGGTATGTGTTTAGTTAAAGTGTGTATCCAAAGAATACGGGTGATGGGGGGTTATGGGGGGGGGGGGGGGGGTACAAGCAGGTGACTGGTTTGTGTCGTGTGTGGTATGTAGACCAGGTCAGGTGTCAAGACCAGGTCAGGCTGGGGTCGCGCGAAGCATTGTGGTATACATAGATTCACTTCTCCAGTTCTCACCTCTGCATTCGCCGATTCGGGGAAGACGATTTCATGTTGTTCGGTTTCTAAGAAAAGTAAATAAAGAAGATACCAAAGGGAGATTTCCTACAATTTGATCTGCACAGCGTTTTTCCAATGTCCACGCGAGGAAGAGCTGTCGAAAGCGCGGCAGTCAGTGTCGATCTGGCAGTCGTATCCCGGTAAGTACAGAGACAGATCTAGTTTCTCCCACTCTGATAACGTGTCACCTACTGTTAATCCGTTTTGTTTTAATTTCTTTTTATTTCAGCAGACACGGATGTCAAACACAGTGCTAGGCAGTCACCTCCAGTGAAATGAGTTGATCTAAAGTGCCTGTAATGTTTGGATGTCTTTGTTCGTGGTTCGATTTATGTGAATGTCAAGACTTGCAGTAGAGTCTCAAGTTTACTCTGCCCGAAAAAAACTGTCCACCATTTACTTGAACATGCAGATATAAGGAAACGGAATGAATCTGTTCTCAAAGTCAAAATGATCACGATTTTGTCCTCAGATTCAAAACATGCACTGTCATGGTTTTGTCTGTACAATTTGGTAAGTCTTACCTTGCAACAACTTCCTTGAACTTGAAAGACAGTTTTTGAATGCTAGATCTGTATCGCGTTTCATTCCAGACTCGATCCTCTCTTTGATTGTAGATCTACTGTTTGCTGTTTACGCACTATCATGATTCGCTATGTAACGTTTGGTAAGCTTACCTTGCAACAGCTTCCTTGTCTGTGTTGGCATTTTCTTTCAAGGCAGTACAACGTAAGATTCGATTCTTTCGAACAGAAGGTAGAATGCGAGTTTTGAGACAACGACAGTCGTCCAAAGAAAGCTTGCTGTGGCATTTGTTTGTAAATAATGGTACATGTGATTCTGTATTTTTCTGCGGTTGATGGGGTTTCTTTTTACCTCTGTTGTTTTCTTCCTCCTGAGTTGATCGTTATCATTAAAACAAGACCCTCAGAGAGTACCTCCGTTGCTCCTTAAAATGGATTGTGAATAGTGTGTTGGCTGTGTTGACCGTCAGAATTATTTTAAGAACCAGGCTGCTGCAGTCAGTTGACATGTTTCGCATATTGTAGGGTTACCATGCTGCATAGGTAAAGTGGCTTGTATAACCTGACTATTCTGTTTCAAAACACTGTTTATATTTGTGTAGGTTGTAGTCATCATAACTAATCGCATTTTGCCATTTGTTTCAGAAAGGAGGTTAACCTACAACAAGATCGACGCTATGTCAGATATGCCTCAGCCACATGAAGACTTCCGAATTTAGATCCACTTGGCATGGTGACAAGTCTTGATGAAAAGTATAGGACTGAGGACAGCAGTGGAAAAAGTGGCCACACGGCAGGTACCTATTGCTTAGTGTTTGCAGTGCAAAAGACAGATAAGCTGATGGTAAATTTGCAAATGAACACAGTACCCTCAGATCTACTGCTGATTTACGACGGGCAAGCAACAATTATGCTGATGCAGTTTAAATGTGTGTCTGTGTGTACGTGCGTGCTTGTGCGGTTTTGTCACGGTATGTGTGTGTGTGTGTGTGTGTGTGTGTGTGTGTGTGTGTGTGTGTGTGTGTGTGTGTGTCTGTGTGTGTGTGTGTGTGACTCGGGATTGCACAAGATCTCCTTCAAGGACAACTGCACCAACAACAAATACACAGTCATTTTATCTGTTTGCCTTCTTTTAAAAATTATACATGAAGTTGATATGATGCGTTAGTTTTAACTGTGTGTGTGTGTGTGTGTGTGTGTGTGTGTGTGTGTGTGTGTGTGTGTGTGTGTGTGTGTGCGTGTGTGTGTTTGTGACGGAGTGAGTGAGTTTGTGTTGCTGTTTGTTGATTTCTTACGGGAGCCTTGAAGGCTTCGCCTCTTGTTCAGGATTGTGGTCGCTCTCCTTTACACGCTGGATCAGCCTGACTGCGCGGCGGAATTGAAGGAAATGTGTATGACTTGTTAAGTAGGACACCAAATACACTTTTTGGTGTAAAAAATGTTAAATATAATTCAGTTTAAGTTACCGTTTTGACGGTTGAAAGTGAATCATGCCGTAAAAAACTGCCATTTTTGAGGGTAGGCGTGGTCACGGACCTCTGACGTCATACCCAAATATTGCTCAGATTCCAGAAACACATTGTTGAGCAGAAGAAAGACTGATCTTTAAATACACGTATATTTCTGACCAAAAAACTATTGTTTAACATCTGGGCTATACCACTGAAAAAATATCCTTAAATTTGTGTGCTTAGTGGGTGCTTAGTGTGTGTGTGTGTGTGTGTGTGTGTGTGTGACGGAGTGATTGAGTTTGTGTTACTTTTTTTTGTTAATTTTCCAAGCACATCATGTGGGGCGTTTGATAAATACCACTGATTGTTACACTATTCCTTATAAACTATTATGTGTTTGAGCTACAATTACACATTAACATTCTTCCATTTAAAACTTCGAGGTCGTCATCGTGGATTGATGCCCGACCAAAGCTAATTGTACTTCAATCAAGTTGGCGTTTTAATGAAACAGATCCTGTGATTGGTCAGAATGCCCCAACTCGGCCGAACACCTGTACCATGGCGGCACGCATCCGGTCCGATGTTAATTGGCCCGATGACTTGTTGGACCTGCGGCCCGACACCTTATGCCGACATCGGGAAGATATCGATTTCAGCGGGAAGACATCGGGACGATGTCGGCATAAGGTGTCGGGCCGCAGGTCCAACAAGCCATCGGGCCGATTAACATCGGACCGGATGCGTGCCGCCATGGTACAGGTGTTCGGCAGCCTGTCGGCCGCCTATTTGCCGAGAGAGAGAGAGAGAGAGAGAGAGAGAGAGAGAGAGAGAGAGAGAGAGAGAGAGAGAGAGAGAGAGAGAGAGAGAGAGAGAGAGAGAGAGAGGAAGAGGAGAGAGAGAGAGAGAGAGAGAGAGAGAGAGAGAAGAGAGAGAAGAAAGAAAGAGAGAGAGAGAGAGAGAGAGGAAGAGGGAGAGGGAGAGAGAGAGAGAGAGAGAGAGAAAGAGAGAGAGAGAGAAGAGAGAGAGAAAGAAGAAAGAGATAAGCGAGAGAGATAGAGAAACAGGGAGACCTACAAAAATAGATCGTAAACAAACGAACGAACCTACAGACACAAACACACAAACATACACACCCACAAACAAACATGCTAAGAAACCAACAAGCATTGCCATCACACCCTACAATAAGAGCAACCCGTACAGAGCCGTAGCGCTGAAACATAATAACACAGATCCCTAATTCTCGTATAAAAAGACACACAAAACAGAACAGGTTTTTGTTGTTGTTGTATTTTTTCCCTTTGACGCTGCCTCTACCTCTGCGCTGCCTGTGATCCAGGAGCACGGTGGCGGTGGGGCTGATCAGTCTTGACTCGCCAGAAGTAGTTTAGCAGCCAGCCCGGAAGCGGAAGGGCGCACTACTTGCCAAGAACATCAGTGCACTTGAACTGACAACTCGTTAAAAACCCGTTAACGCATCTGCATTTCTTATTGCCACAGCAGCGAAGGGATATGTGCCTGCGAACAAGTTCGGGGTTGTTAGGACAGGGCGATCTGTACCCAATGCACATGAGAGTGGAATTGGCAGCGTCCTGTCTGAAACAGTCATCATAATAGTGATACTAGTTATAACACGAACAGGTCTCGCCTGAAACATTCATCATAATAGTGATACTACTGATAACACGAACAGGTCCCGCCTGAAACATTCATCATAATAGTGATACTAGTGATAACACGAACAGGTCTCGCCTGAAACATTCATCATAATAGTGATACTACTGATAACACGAACAGGTCCCGCCTGAAACATTCATCATAATAGTGATACTAGTGATAACACGAACAGGTCCCGACTGAAACAGTCATCATAATAGTGATACTAGTCATAACACCAACAGGTTCCCTCTAAAACAGTCATCATAATAGTGATACTAGTAATATCACGAACAGGTCCCGCCTAAAACAGTCATCATATTAGTGATACTAGTAATAATACGAACAGGTCCCGCCTAAAACAGTCATCATAATAGTAATACCAGTAATAATACGAACAGGTCCCGTCTAAAACAGTCATCATAATAGTGACACCAGTCATAATACGAACAGGTCCCGTCTAAAACAGTCATCATAATAGTGACACCAGTCATAATACGAACAGGTCCCGACTGAAACAGTCATCATAATAGTGACACCAGTAATAATACGAACAGGTCCCGTCTAAAACAGTCATCATAATAGTGACACCAGTAATAATACGAACAGGTCCCATCTAAAACAGTCATCATAATAGTGTAACCGTGTGCCGAAACACTACGATCACCTCGGGAAGCGAAGTGCAATCAAACAGGTTTGAAAATATTTGGGCTAATTTTTTAGCCCTATAAAAACTGTTATGCAAACCCGAAGGTTTCCATGAACATACAGACAATATGATGATAAAATCGTTTATTTAACGTCACTCTATAAAAACATTGGCGACATTTGTCTTAGATTAAAAACACACACAGGCACGCACACAAACTTTCCCTTTATGTACAGTGGTTCACCACCCTCCCGCCCCCCGCACACTCTCGCTCATCTAATTAAAAATGGTGTTAAGAGATACTTGGATATAAAATGGTATTTTTAAAAGTTCTGATACAAATATATAGTAGCTGTATGAGAAGCAATGGCGTCAGCCACAGCAACGTCTCTTCATATCCCGGGACCAAGTGGGTGCGTGTGCATAAGTCCAGCGATAAGTTTGGGACCTTGCCACCCAAGGTCTTTATTAAAACTTAAAAGATAGCTTAATTTTTCCTTTGAGGTATTTGGCAGGATATTTCTATTTGAGTTTATAAACTGAGTCTGGGGTTGAAAGTGGCATGAGTTCAAATCACACTTCAAAGTCAAATGAGCAATGGTAAGGTCGGATTGACAGGTGCATTTAAGCTCTAGAAATTGGTAGTTCCCAGCTTCTGCCCTTAGGCGATTAATCCTTTTTATTACACGTGGGCATGCATTATAGGTGTTCATCTGTTTTGATGGGGCTTCCCGAATGAGCCAGCCAGAGCTTATAGCCGTGTGCATATATTTGTTCCTCCATTCTCTCCAGAGAAGAGAGTCTGTAAGGCTACTGATCTCAGAAGCAGACAATGGCAGGTCTACCTCGGAGGCGCCTATGCCTTGGGCAGCTTCTTTAGCGGCTTTGTCCGCTTTCTCGTTGCCAGGCACGTTCACGTGTGCTGGACACCAGACCAGGTTAATCTCGCTTCCTTTTTTTATAATTTTATTTGCCAGCTCCTTTATGGCAATGACAAGATCCTGTCTTTTTGATCTTTTGTTAGATCTTAATGCTTCAATGGCTGCTTTGGAGTCAGAGAATATAGCTATCTTTTGAGGAGGAGTGTTCTTGAGATTGAGATGAGCAAGCGACATGCAGATGGCAAGGAGCTCAGCTGAGAAGATCGAGTTTCTGTTGCACAGTTTAAATTTCCCAGTCATGTCATCGCTGGGGATTACAAAAGCTGCGCCAGCCTTCTTGTCATCCAACACTGACCCGTCTGTGTAAACATGAACATGGCCTTTGTATACAATATCAATGTGCTCAAGGGCTTGTATCCTGAGTAATAACTGATCATCCTTTGTAGCTGTGCAATATTCTGTGTCAAAATTCATTTCTTTCATTGTCCATGAGGGATCACGAGATATGGGGTTTTGGGCCACATCATTTGGGTCGACACTGATTTCACTAAAGAGTGAAGCATTGAATTGAGCCAGTGAGGTGAAAGTAGTGCCAAAGTGGGCCTTTTTGTTTTGGACATGGTTGTAATGCGGTTGTAGCTCCTCTTTTGTTGAGTTTTGCACTGTGTTGGCTCGAACATTGTAATCTGCGCAGCACTTACGTCGCCACATGTGGATACAGACAATCGGAAACTACCAGACCCCATCACAAACAGAGTTCCACAAACCACGGGTGTTGACTTAAAGGCCAACAACTCGGGTGCAGAGTCTGCTGTGAAAGGAGCGGTAGCCTCCCCTGTCACAATCGCCCCCGTTTGAAATGAACTTCGTCCCGAAGTTCCGAACCGGGGGACCACTGTCCATCCCAAGTTCGCAGAATGGGAACAGCACGAAAATGTTCAGTGGTCATATTATGCCATTACCTGAACATATCATGCTGAGTCCCATTCCTGCTCGCAAGCGCCAGATGTAACCGAGTGCCGTAAAACACTACGATCACCTCGGGAAGCGAAGTGCAATCAAACAGGTTTGAGAAATGTAGAGCTAATTTCTTAGCCCTATAAAAACTGTTATGCAAACCCGAAGGTTTCCATGAACATACAGACAATCGGAAACTACCAGACCCCATCACAAACAGAGTTCCACAAACCACGGGTGTTGACTTAAAGGCCAACAACTCGGGTGCAGAGTCTGCTGTGAAAGGAGCGGTAGCCTCCCCTGTCACAATAGTAATATATAGATCTATCTATCTATCTATATCTATCTATACATATAATAAAAGAGAGTGTCTGTCTGTGGTCGCCATACCTCTGAGATGGCAAAAGGCAGGAACAAGATAGTGTGCACGTACACTCCCTAGGTGCCGCAGATGTGCACCTGGGTTTTAGTTTCTTGATTCATTGTTTCCTTTCTCAGATTATGGACCTCCCATTTATTGAATACAGCCTATATGGTGCAAGACCAGTTCAGTGCCTACTGTTCACCTGTAGCAAGCACATCATGCCAGTGATATTAGAGACTCGCTGTTGCTCCTATGAGGGGAAGAAATGAAGAATGAAAATTTAACTGGACAGTTCCGGAAATTTCTAGAAGGTAAGGGAGATAACTCTTTTTGTCTGTGGTCGCCATACCTCTGAGATGGCAAGAGGCAGGAACAAGATAGTGTGCACGTACACTCCCTAGGTGCCGCAGATGTGCACCTGGGTTTTAGTTTCTTGATTCATTGTTTCCTTTCTCAGATTATGGACCTCCCATTTATTGAAGACCAGTTCAGTGCCTACTGTTCACCTGTAGCAAGCACATCATGCCAGTGATATTAGAGACTTGCTATTGCTCCTATGAGGGGAAGAAATGAAGAATGAAAAATTAACTGGACAGTTCCGGAAATTTCTAGAAGGTAAGGGAGATAACTGTTCACCTGTAGCAAGCACATCATGCCAGTGATATTAGAGACTTGCTATTGCTCCTATGAGGGGAAGAAATGAAGAATGAAAAATTAACTGGACAGTTCCGGAAATTTCTAGAAGGTAAGGGAGATAAGTCTTTTTTGTCTGTGGTCGCCATACCTCTGAGATGGCAAGAGGCAGGAACAAGATAGTGTGCACGTACACTCCCTAGGTGCCGCAGATGTGCACCTGGGTTTTAGTTTCTTGATTCATTGTTTCCTTTCTCAGATTATGGACCTCCCATTTATTGAATACAGCCTATATGGTGCAAGACCAGTTCAGTGCCTACTGTTCACCTGTAGCAAGCACATCATGCCAGTGATATTAGAGACTCGCAATAAATGCTCCTATGAGGGGAAGAAATGAAGAATGAAAAATTAACTGGACAGTTCCGGAAATTTCTAGAAGGTAAGGAAGATAACTCTTTTTTGTCTGTGGTCGCCATACCTCTGAGATGGCAAGAGGCAGGAACAAGATAGTGTGCACGTACACTCCCTAGGTGCCGCAGATGTGCACCTGGGTTTTAGTTTCTTGATTCATTGTTTCCTTTCTCAGATTATGGACCTCCCATTTATTGAATACAGCCTATATGGTGCAAGACCAGTTCAGTGCCTACTGTTCACCTGTAGCAAGCACATCATGCCAGTGATATTAGAGACTCGCTATTGCTCCTATGAGGGGAAGAAATGAAGAAAGAACAAGTCGCGTAAGGCGAAAATACAATATTTAGTCAAGTAGCTGTCGAACTCACAGAATGAAACTGAACGCAATGGCATTTTTCAGCAAGACCGTATACTCGTAGCATCGTCACTCCACCGCTCATGGCAAAGGCAGTGAAATTGACAAGAAGAGCGGGGTAGTTGTTGCGCTAAGAAGGATAGCACGCTTTTCTGTACCTCTCTTTGTTTTAACTTTCTGAGCGTGTTTTTAATCCAAACATATCATTACTATATGTTTTTGGAATCAGGAACCGACAAGGAATAAGATGAAAGTAGTTTTAAATTGGTTTGGACAATTTAATTTTGATAATAATTTTTATATATTTAATTTTCAGAGCTTGTTTTTAATCCGAACATAACATATTTATATGTTTTTGGAATCAGCAAATGATGGAGAATAAGATAAACGTAAATGTGGATCGTTTTATAAATTGTTTTTTTTTTTTACAATTTTCAGATTTTTAATGACCAAAGTCATTAATTAATTTTTAAGCCACCAAGCTGAAATGCAATACCGAAGTCCGGGCTTTGTCGAAGATTACTTGACCAAAATGTCAACCAATTTGGTTGAAAAATTAGGGCGTGACAGTGCCGCCTCAACTTTCACGAAAAGCCGGATATGACGTCATCAAAGACATTTATAAAAAAAATGAAACAAACGTTCGGAGATTTCATACCCAGGAACTCTCATGTCAAATTTCATAAAGATCGGTCCAGTAGTTTAGTCTGAATCGCTCTACACACACACACACACACACACACACACACACACACACACACACACACACACACACACACAGACACACAGACACACGCACATACACCACGACCCTCGTTTCGATTCCCCCTCGATGTTAAAATATTTAGTCAAAACTTGACTAAATATAACAAGTCGCGTAAGGCGAAAATACAATATTTAGTCAAGTAGCTGCCATTTTTCAGCAAGACCGTATACTCGTAGCATTGTCAGTCCACCGGTCATGGCAAAGGCAGTGAAATTGACAAGAAGAGCGGGGTAGTAGTTGCGCTAAGAAGGATAGCACACTTTTCTGTACCTCTCTTTGTTTTAATTTTCTGAGCGTGTTTTTAATCCAAACATATCATATCTATATGTTTTTGGAATCAGGAACCGACAAGGAATAAGATGAAGGTGTTTTTAAATTGATTTGGACAATTTAATTTTGATAATGATTTTTATATATTTAATTTTCAGAGCTTGTTTTTAATCCGAATATAACATATTTATATGTTTTTGGAATCAGCAAATGATGGAGAATAAGGTAAACGTAAATTTGGATCGTTTTATAAATTTCTATTTTTTTTTTACAATTTTACGATTTTTAATGACCAAAGTCATTGATTAATTTTTAAGCCACCAAGCTGAAATGCAATACCGAAGTCTGGGCTTCGTCGAAGATTACTTGACCAAAATGTCAACCAATTTGGTTGAAAAATGAGGGCGTGACAGGGCCGCCTCAACTTTCACAAAAAGCCGGATATGACGTCATCAAAGACAGTTATCAAAAAAATGAAAAAAACGTATGGAGATTTCATACCCAGGAACTCTCATGTCAAATTTCATAAAGATCGGTCCAGTAGTTTAGTCTGAATCGCTCTACACACACACACAGACACACACACACACACGCACACATGCACACACGCACACACGCACACACGCACATACACCACGACCCTCGTTTCGATTCCCCCTCGATGTTAAAATATTTAGTCAAAACTTGACTAAATATAAAAAGTAACTGGACAGTTCCGGAAATTTCTAGAAGGTAAGGGAGATAACTTTTTTTTGTATCCAAACAAAGGAGGTAAAGCTTATGATAAGGGATAGTGAGCGTCTTAAATTGCTACAGGGCTCCGCTTACTCCCGGGCGAAGCCGGGCTTAACTGCTAGTCTATCTATCTATCTATACATATAATAAAAGAGAGTGTCTGTCTGTCTGTCTGTCTGTCTGTGGTCGCCATACCTCTGAGATGGCAAGAGACAGGAACAAGATAGTGTGCACGTACACTCCCTAGGTGCCGCAGATGTGCACCTGGGTTTTAGTTTCTCCAGACATTGTTTCCTTCCTCGGATAATGACCCTCCCCATCTATCAATACAGTCTACATAGTGCAAGGGAGGTAAGTCATGCTTTGTCACCCACGGAAGGGAGGTAACTCTCATCAAACCAGTATACCGTGTAATTCTCAAGGGTTACCCCCCGTCCGCTATCATCCCGCCCCCCCCCCCCCCCCACACACACACACTAACCCTGCCCCCTGCTGTGCAAGGCCAGTTCAGTGCCTGGTGTTCACATGTAGCAAGCACATAATGCCAGTGATATTACAGACTCTCTATCGCTCCAATGAGGAGAAGAAATAAAGAAGAAAAAGTTAACCGGACAGTTCAGGAAATTTCTAGAAGCAAAGGGAGGTAACTCTTACTTTGTATACATTGAAGGGAGGTATCTCTTCTAATGCAGGCACGCCTGATCAGTCTTTACAGAATATATAGAGTCGATGTTAGACCTGGTTTTCAAGTATCTAGAATTTTCCTGAGAAAAGGAGATAACTCAAGTCAAAAAGTTATTTTTCAGCAAAAAGAGTGTGTTGATGGTGATGCTTTCACACTGTCAGTCCCAGCCTTTTAATCCAAATGTATGAGCTCACACTTTCATCTATTGCTTATTCTCATTGGAATAAGATTCTACAAGTTTCTGAGAGAGAGGGAAGATCAGAAACACCCGGGCGAAGCCGGGCCTGACTGCTAGTACATATAATAAAAGAGAGTGTCTGTCTGTCTGTCTGTCTGTGGTCGCCATACCTCTGAGATGGCAAGAGGCAGGAACAAGATAGTGTGCACGTACACTCCCTAGGTGCCGCAGATGTGCACCTGGGTTTTAGTTTCTTGATTCATTGTTTCCTTTCTCAGATTATGGACCTCCCATTTATTGAATACAGCCTATATGGTGCAAGACCAGTTCAGTGCCTACTGTTCACCTGTAGCAAGCACATCATGCAAAATTATATTAGAGACTCGCTGTTGCTCCTATGAGGGGAAGAAATGAAGAATGAAAAATTAACTGGACAGTTCCGGAAATTTCTAGAAGGTAAGGGAGATAACTCTTTTTTGTCTGTGGTCGCCATACCTCTGAGATGGCAAGAGGCAGGAACAAGATAGTGTGCACGTACACTCCCTAGGTGCCGCAGATGTGCACCTGGGTTTTAGTTTCTTGATTCATTGTTTCCTTTCTCAGATTATGGACCTCCCATTTATTGAATACAGCCTATATGGTGCAAGACCAGTTCAGTGCCTACTGTTCACCTGTAGCAAGCACATCATGCCAGTGATATTAGAGACTCGCTATTGCTCCTATGAGGGGAAGAAATAAAGAACGAAAAATTAACTGGACAGTTCGGGAAATTTCTAGAAGGTAAGGGAGATAACTGTTCACCTGTAGCAAGCACATCATGCCAGTGATATTAGAGACTTGCGATTGCTCCTATGAGGGAAAGAAATGAAGAATGAAAAATTAACTGGACAGTTCCGGAAATTTCTAGAAGGTAAGGGAGATAACTCTTTTTTGTCTGTGGTCGCCATACCTCTGAGATGGCAAGAGGCAGGAACAAGATAGTGTGCACGTACACTCCCTAGCTGCCGCAGATGTGCACCTGGGTTTTAGTTTCTTGATTCATTGTTTCCTTTTTCAGATTATGGACCTCCCATTTATTGAATACAGCCTATATGGTGCAAGACCAGTTCAGTGCCTACTGTTCACCTGTAGCAAGCACATCATGCCAGTGATATTAGAGACTCGCTATTGCTCCTATGAGGGGAAGAAAAGAAGAATGAAAAATTAACTGGACAGTTCCGGAAATTTCTAGAAGGTAAGGGAGATAACTCTTTTTTGTCTGTGGTCGCCCTACCTCTGAGATGGCAAGAGGCAGGAACAAGATAGTGTGCACGTACACTCCCTGGGTGCCGCAGATGTGCACCTAGGTTTTAGTTTCTTGATTCATTGTTTCCTTTTTCAGATTATCATTATGGACCTCCCATTTATTGAATACAGCCTATATGGTGCAAGACCAGTTCAGTGTCTAATATAGCTATTCTGATGGACACGTGGGGGAATTCGGGGGCTGTGATTGGATGGTCTCACACATCCCTTTTCCGATCATCAAAGCATAACGATACAAAAGTTGTCCATTTTTGCCGATATCCAAACGATATCGGAAATAACAAAGACGCATGGTTCCGGTTTCTTCCACGTGTATAAAGTACACGCATACCTCGCCAGGTTTGTTTCTGTCAGTCTGTGACTAGTCGACAGACGATGCCATTTGCTTTGTGTGTGTTTTTGTTGTTGCTTACTGTACATGACATACATTACGTGTAAAATCCAGTTCTTTAACAGGCAACAAACCTTGCAAATTTCCAGAAGCTGCAATCTGAAGCGACCTATTTCGGATTCTAGCAGACGATCTCTCCAATGTTTAACACAAAATCAGCAAACTCTCCTGTCACATAGAACGTCCATTGTATAGTGCAATGTTGAAATGAAGTTACCGGTCTGAAACATTTCGTCGTTTCTTCTGAGACAATCCTTGTTCTCTTATCATCTACAGATTTACCGCTGTCTTCACCACGCGAATTCCCAACAGAAGTCAGACTTTCGAACATACAATCTACGTAGGCAAGCATGATACGTCATGACGTCATATGATTCCTAACATATTGACGTAATGCTGAGCATCCGGTTATCTCGAGTTTTCTCCGTAATACATGTCCGGGGTTTTTTCAATGTTCGGTTATTTCCGGAACCGTCGTCTGCAATCAACGACATGGACCATTCTGGTACTTGTCGCTGACAAAAACATGATTCTAACACAGAATTTAATGTCAGAATAGCTATATAAACGCTATTGTGTTTTCAGCGTAGCAATAGGGTCCGATATTTAGACTCGAACAAGTATAATGCGACTCGTCTTCGACTCGTCGGCATTATACTTGTCTCGTCTAAATATCGGGCCCTATTGCTACGCTGAAAACACAATAGCTGTTACTGTTCACCTGTAGCAAGCACATCATGCCAGTGATATTAGAGACTCGCTATTGCTCCTATGAGAGGAAGAAATGATGAATGAAAAATTAACTAGACAGTTCCGGAAATTTCTAGATGGTAAGGGAGATAACTCTTTTTTGTATCCAAACAAAGGAGGTAAAGCTAATGATAATGGGATAGCGAGCGTCTTAAATTGCCACAGGGCTCCGCTTACTCCCGGGCGAAGCCGGCCTTAACTGCTATTGCTCCTATGAGGGGAAGAAATGAAGAATGAAAAATTAACTGGACAGTTCGGGAAATTTCTAGAAGGTAAGGGAGATAACTCTTTTTTGTCTGTGGTCGCCATACCTCTGAGATGGCAAGAGGCAGGAACAAGATAGTGTGCACGTACACTCCCTAGGTGCCGCAGATGTGCACCTGGGTTTTAGTTTCTTGATTCATTGTTTCCTTTCTCAGATTATGGACCTCCCATTTATTGAATACAGCCTATATGGTGCAAGACCAGTTCAGTGCCTACTGTTCACCTGTAGCAAGCACATCATGCCAGTGATATTAGAGACTCGCTATTGCTCCTATGAGTTGAAGAAATGAAGAATGAAAAATTAACTGGACAGTTCCGGAAATTTCTAGAAGGTAAGGGAGATAACTGTTCACCTGTAGCAAGCACATCATGCCAGTGAAATTAGAGACTCGCTATAATTGCTCCTATGAGGGGAAGAAATGAAGAATGAAAAATTAACTGGACAGTTCCGGAAATTTCTAGAAGGTAAGGGAGATAACTCTTTTTTGTCTGAAAAATTAACTGGACAGTTCCGGAAATTTCTAGAAGGTAAGGGAGATAACTCTTTTTTGTCTGTGGTCGCCATACCTCTGAGATGGCAAGAGGCAGGAACAAGATAGTGTGCACGTACACTCCCTAGGTGCCGCAGATGTGCACCTGGGTTTTAATTTCTTGATTCATTGTTTCCTTTCTCAGATTATGGACCTCCCATTTATTGAATACAGCCTATATGGTGCAAGACCAGTTCAGTGCCTACTGTTCACCTGTAGCAAGCACATCATGCCAGTGATATTAGAGACTTGCTATTGCTCCTATGAGGGGAAGAAATGAAGAACGAAAAATTAACTGGACAGTTCCGGAAATTTCTAGAAGGTAAGGGAGATAACTCTTTTTTTGTATCCAAACAAAGGAGGTAAAGCTAATGATAATGGGATAGCGAGCGTCTTAAATTGCTACAGGGCTCCGCTTACTCCCGGGCGAAGCCGGGCTTAACTGCTAGTACATATAATAAAAGAGAGTGTCTGTCTGTGTGTGTGTGTGTGTCTGTGGTCGCCATACCTCTGAGATGGCAAGAGGCAGGAACAAGATAGTGTGCACGTACACTCCCTAGGTGCCGCAGATGTGCACCTGGGTTTTAGTTTCTTGATTCATTGTTTCCTTTCTCAGATTATGGACCTCCCATTTATTGAATACCGCCTATATGGTGCAAGACCAGTTCAGTGCCTACTGTTCACCTGTAGCAAGCACATCATGCCAGTGATATTAGAGACTCGCTATTGCTCCTATGAGGGGAAGAAATGAAGAATGAAAAATTAACTGGACAGTTCCGGAAATTTCTAGAAGGTAAGGGAGATAACTGTTCACCTGTAGCAAGCACATCATGCCAGTGATATTAGAGACTCGCTATTGCTTCTATGAGGGGAAGAAATGAAGAATGAAAAATTAACTGGACAGTTCCGGAAATTTCTAGAAGGTAAGGGAGATAACTGTTCACCTGTAGCAAGCACATCATGCCAGTGATATTATAGACTCGCTATTGGTCCTATGAGGGGAAGAAATGAAGAATGAAAAATTAACTGGACAGTTCCGGAAATTTCTAGAAGGTAAGGGAGATAACTCTTTTTTGTCCGTGGTCGTCATACCTCTGAGATGGCAAGAGGCAGGAACAAGATAGTGTGCACGTACACTCCCTAGGTGCCGCAGATGTGCACCTGGGTTTTAGTTTCTTGATTCATTGTTTCTTTTCTCAGATTATGGACCTCCCATTTATTGAATACCGCCTATATGGTGCAAGACCAGTTCAGTGCCTACTGTTCACCTGTAGCAAGCACATCATGCCAGTGATATTAGAGACTCGCTATTGCTCCTATGAGGGGAAGAAATGAAGAAAGAAAAATTAACTGGACAGTTCCGGAAATTTCTAGAAGGTAAGGTAGATAACTGTTCACCTGTAGCAAGCACATCATGCCAGTGATATTAGAGACTCGCTATTGCTCCTATGAGGGGAAGAAATGAAGAATGAAAAATTAACTGGACAGTTCCGGAAATTTCTAGAAGGTAAGGGAGATAACTCTTTTTTGTCTGTGGTCGCCGTACCTCTGAGATGGCAAGAGGCAGGAACAAGATAGTGTGCACGTACACTCCCTAGGTGCCGCAGATGTGCACCTGGGTTTTAGTTTCTTGATTCATTGTTTCCTTTCTCAGATTATGGACCTCCCATTTATTGAATACAGCCTATATGGTGCAAGACCAGTTCAGTGCCTACTGTTCACCTGTAGCAAGCACATCATGCCAGAGACTTGCTATTGCTCCTATGAGGGGAAGAAATGAAGAACGAAAAATTAACTGGACAGTTCCGGAAATTTCTAGAAGGTAAGGAAGATAACTCTTTTTTTGTATCCAAACAAAGGAGGTAAAGCTAATGATAATGGGATAGCGAGCGTCTTAAATTGCTGCAGGGCTCCGCTTACTCCCTTGCGAAGCCGGTCTTAACTGCTAGTACATATAATAAAAGAGAGTGTCTGTCTGTGTGTGTGTGTGTCTGTGGTCGCCATACCTCTGAGATGGCAAGAGGCAGGAACAAGATAGTGTGCACGTACACTCCCTAGGTGCCGCAGATGTGCACCTGGGTTTTAGTTTCTTGATTCATTGTTTCCTTTCTCAGATTATGGACCTCCCATTTATTGAATACTGCCTATATGGTGCAAGACCAGTTCAGTGCCTACTGTTCACCTGTAGCAAGCACATCATGCCAGTGATATTAGAGACTCGCTATTGCTCCTATGAGGGGAAGAAATGAAGAAAGAACAAGTCGCGTAAGGCGAAAATACAATATTTAGTCAAGTAGCTGTCGAACTCACAGAATGAAACTGAACGCAATGCCATTTTTCAGCAAGACTGTATACTCGTAGCATCGTCAGTCCACCGATCATGGCAAAGGCAGTGAAATTGACAAGAAGAGCGGGGTAGTAGTTGCGCTAAGAAGGATAGCACGCTTTTCTGTACCTCTCTTTGTTTTAACTTTCTGAGCGTGTTTTTAATCCAAACATATCATATCTATATGTTTTTGGAATGAGGAACCGACAAGGAATAAGATGAAAGTGTTTTTAAATTGATTTGGACAATTTAATTTTGATAATAATTTTTATATATTTAATTTTCAGAGCTTGTTTTTAATCCAAATATAACATATTTATATGTTTTTGGAATCAGCAAATGATGGAAAATAAGATAAACGTAAATTTGGATCGTTTTATAATTTTTTTTATTTTTTTACAATTTTCAGATTTTTAATGACCAAAGTCATTAATTAATTTTTAAGCCACCAAGCTGAAATGCAATACCGAACCCCGGGCTTCGTCGAAGATTACTTGACCAAAATTTCAACCAATTTGGTTGAAAAATGAGAGCGTGACAGTGCCGCCTCAACTTTCACGAAAAGCCGGATATGACGTCGTCAAAGACATTTATCAAAAAAATGAAAAAAACGTATGGGGATATCAATCCCAGGAACTCTCATGTCAAATTTCATAAAGATCGGTCCAATAGTTTGGTCTGAATCGCTCTACACGCACGCACGCACACACGCACACACGCACACACATACACCACGACCCTCGTTTCGATTCCCCCTCGATGTTAAAATATTTAGTCAAAACTTGACTAAATATAAAAACGAGTACCCTCCCTTGCATCGTACCAGACGACTGGTTTATCTACCGAGACGCGTCCTTTGGCTTCGCTTCGTTATCACGTATTTGCGAGCAAGTCTACTCTTTTGCCTGGCTCTGCAGTAAGTCCACATTGGCGATGAAGGTATCTAAGAACTTAACATGTGTGTATTTTTCCGTAATCCAGTCATATTCTTTCAAAATGCAATCAATCGGCGGTGACAGACTTGGGTCCTGTTTTCCTCACGCCCATACCAGTTTAGGTTCATGCAAACACACTCGCAAAACAGTTTATCACGTAGATACATTTCAAATAGGGAGCAAATGGTTAAATCTACATATGTGTTCCCTAAAATTTGCTTCTCTGTCAATAAGCCTAATTGTATAATAATACGTTCGAAAAAAACAACGTGGAATCGATTCTGAATCGAGTAAGCCAAAGGGGGGCCAAACCGGTTTCCCCGTTCCGCCGACCTGAAACGCAAAAGAATTGTGCGCTTCAACTAAATGGATTTCTATGCGACTTCATTACTTTCTTGCAACTTATGAACCTTTACTTAAAGCTTTTAAACGGTCTGAAAGTAGTGTTACCGCGTACTTATAGATGCACTCATTCGTTTTATTTTTTCAGCGACGGTCACTTAGTTTAAGGTTGCAAAAGGGCCAAGTCTCGCTGGCAACAATGTTTCACACTCCACAGATCGCAACAGTGCTGCCAGTAGTCTACACTTTGTGTTTGATGGTAGAATGGGATATACAGATTACAACACTCGTGGTTTTTTATATGGCTTGTATTTCAGTCAAGACCCAGCGGGAATATCAATCGAGAGCCACTCGCCAGAGGCTCGTGTCTCCCGATGATATTCATCCGCTGGGTCTTGACTGAAATACAAGCCATATAAAAAACAACTCGTGTTGTAACCTATACATATTTCTTGGGACTTGACCCTTGCAGGTAGGTGGACTGAAAGTAGTGTGTGAACAGAACAGAACCAATTCTGTCTGTTTACCATCGCATGAAAGCAGAAAAGAGATCGTCGTCAGATTGAATTACAATAACATTAACACGCTTCCATTTGAAACTTCTCGGTCTTCATCGTGGATTGACGCCCTCCCAAAGTCTAATTGAAGCCCTCATAATTTTGACCATAATTTTTATATTTTTATTTTTCAGAGCTTGTTTCTAATCCAAATATTACATCTTTATATGTTTTTGGAATCAGGAAATGATGTAGAATAAGATGAACGTAAATTTGGATCGTTTTATATGAAAAAAATATTACAATTTTCAGATTTTTAATGACCAAAGTCATTAATTAATTTTTAAGCCACCAAGCTGAAATGCAATACCAAAGTCCGGCCTTCGTCGAAGATTGCTTTACAAACATTTCAATCAATTTGATTGAAAAATGAAGATGTGACAGTGCCGCCTCAACTTTTACAAAAAGCCGGATATGACGTCATTAAAAGACATTTATCGAAAAAAAGAAAAAACCGTCCGGAGATATCATTCCCAGGAACTCTCATGTAAAAATTCATAAAGATCGGTCCAGTAGTTTGGTCTGAATCGCTCTACACACACACACACACACACACGCACAGACAGACATACACACACACACACACACACACACACACACACACACACACACACACACACACACACACACACACACACACACACACACATACACCAGGACCCTCGTCTCGATTCCCCCTCTATGTTAAAACATTTAGTCAAAACTTGACTGAATGTAAAAAAAGCCTCTGAATAATTCCGATTTCCCTACAAATTGGTATGTTGTAGCTCACTCATTTCTCGAGCTACAGTGAAAATTTGAATATCAAGTCCCATGCCAAAAAATGAAACTGCAGGCAGTTTCTCAACCCTACC
Organism: Littorina saxatilis; assembly: GCF_037325665.1. Taxonomy (NCBI): domain Eukaryota; kingdom Metazoa; phylum Mollusca; class Gastropoda; order Littorinimorpha; family Littorinidae; genus Littorina; species Littorina saxatilis. The sequence continues at coordinate 49,529,448 of NC_090260.1, forward strand.
CCCTACATTTCGCGGTCGTCATTTTACATTCTCCACTTTCATAGACATCAACACATTTCAGAGCTGAAAGCAAACAGAGCTTTCATATTGCACATACTGATAGCCAACGATATCAACAATATGTTTACCAACATTCTTTTTATATGCATTTGTCGTTGCGATTTTGCAGGTTTTCATTTTAAGAAGTAAAAACAATGCCTCGAAGATATTGAAAATGCCTTATAATGTAATATGTTGCAGCCCACTCATTTCAAGAGCTGTGGTGAAAATATGAACATCAAGTCCCATGCCAAACAATGAAACTGTAGGTAGTTTCTCAACCCTACCCCCTACATTTTGCGGTCGCCATTTTACATTCCCCACTTTCATAGACATCAACACATTTCAGAGCTGAAAACAAGCAGAGCTTTCATATTGCACATACTGATAGCCAACGGTATCAACAATATGTTTACCAACATTCCATGACCTTGACCTTCACACAAGGTCACTGGCGAGTTCCAAAACGTGATAACCAATTCAGTATTTTGCAAAAGCACAAACAGAAACAGATTTAAAATCTGTACTAAAAGGGTTGTAATATCTGTTTAATATCCAAAAACTAAAAGGTAAGTGTTGTTTGAATGGAATGCAGCAAGATTGTCACAGTACAAAGACGTTTGCGATGTTTTATAGAGTCTTTTTATATGCATTTTTCGTTGCGCTATTTCAGTTTTTCATTTAAAGAAGAAAAACAATGCCTCGGAGATATTGAAAATGCCTGATAATGTGATATGTTGTAGCCCAGTCTTTTCAAGAGCTGTGTTGAAAATATGAACATCAAGTCCCATGCCAAATTATGAAACTGTAGGCAATTTCCCAACCTTACCCCCTAAATTTCGCGGTCGCCATTTTACATTCCACACATTCATAGACATCAATACATTTCAGAGATGAAAGCAAGCAGAGCTTTCATATTTCGCATACGTATACCCTACGATGTCAACACAGTGTTTACCAGCATTCCATGACCTTAACCTTTCCAAGGTCAAAGGTGAGTTCCGAGACTTTGTAACCACTTCAGTATTTTGCAAAAGGATAACAATCATATACTAAAAGGGTTGTACATTCTGTTTAAAATTCGGAAAATCTAAGATATGCATCCTTTGAATGGAATGCAGCTAAAAATGTACAGTACAAAGAAGTGTGCAATGTTTTATAGAGGTTTTTTATATGAATTTTGTGAGCGCTCTTGGAGTTTATCTAAAGAAGTAAAACCAATGCCTCAGAGATATTCCAAATGCCTTAAAATGTGATATGTTATAGCCCACTTACTTCTCGAGCTATGGTGAAAATGTGAACATCAAGTCCCATGCCAAAAAATGTGATATGTTATAGCACACTAACTTCTAGAGCTACGGTGAAAATGTGAACATCAAGTCCCGTGCCACAAAATGTGAACATCAAGTCCCATGCCACAAAATGTGAACATCAAGTCCCATGCCACAAAATGTGAACATCAAGTCCCATGCCACAAAATGTGAACATCAAGTCCCATGCCACAAAATGTGAACATCAAGTCCCATGCCACAAAATGTGAACATCAAGTCCCATGCCACAAAATGTGAACATCAAGTCCCATGCCACAAAATGTGAACATCAAGTCCAATGCCACAAAATGTGAAAATCAAGTCCCATGCCACAAAATGTGAACATCAAGTCCCATGCCACAAAATGTGAACATCAAGTCCCATGCCACAAAATGTGAACATCAAGTCCCATGCCACAAAATGTGAACATCAAGTCCCGTGCCACAAAATGTGAACATCAAGTCCCATGCCACAAAATGTGAACATCAAGTCCCATGCCACAAAATGTGAACATCAAGTCCCATGCCATAAAATGTGAACATCAGGTCCCATGCCACAAAATGTGAACACCAAGTCCCATGCCACAAAATGTGAACATCAAGTCCCATGCCACAAAATGTGAACATCAGGTCCCATGCCACAAAATGTGAACATCAAGTCCCATGCCACAAAATGTGAACATCAAGTCCCATGCCACAAAATGTGAACATCAGGTCCCATGCCACAAAATGTGAACATCAGGTCCCATGCCACAAAATGTGAACATCAGGTCCCATGCCACAAAATGTGAACACCAAGTCCCATGCCACAAAATGTGAACATCAAGTCCCATGCCACAAAATGTGAACATCAGGTCCCATGCCACAAAATGTGAACACCAAGTCCCATGCCACAAAATGTGAACATCAAGTCCCATGCCACAAAATGTGAACATCAAGTCCCATGCCACAAAATGTGAACATCAAGTCCCATGCCACAAAATGTGAACATCAAGTCCCATGCCACAAAATGTGAACATCAAGTCCCATGCCACAAAATGTGAACATCAGGTCCCATGCCACAAAATGTGAACACCAAGTCCCATGCCACAAAATGTGAACATCAAGTCCCATGCCACAAAATGTGAACATCAGGTCCCATGCCACAAAATGTGAACATCAAGTCCCATGCCACAAAATGTGAACATCAGGTCCCATGCCACAAAATGTGAACACCAAGTCCCATGCCACAAAATGTGAACATCAAGTCCCATGCCACAAAATGTGAACATCAGGTCCCATGCCACAAAATGTGAACATCAAGTCCCATGCCACAAAATGTGAACATCAAGTCCCATGCCACAAAATGTGAACATCAGGTCCCATGCCACAAAATGTGAACATCAGGTCCCATGCCACAAAATGTGAACATCAGGTCCCATGCCACAAAATGTGAACATCAGGTCCCATGCCACAAAATGTGAACATCAGGTCCCATGCCACAAAATGTGAACATCAAGTCCCATGCCACAAAATGTGAACATCAAGTCCCGTGCCACAAAATGTGAACATCAAGTCCCATGCCACAAAATGTGAACATCAAGTCCCATGCCACAAAATGTGAACATCAAGTCCCATGCCACAAAATGTGAACATCAGGTCCCATGCCACAAAATGTGAACACCAAGTCCCATGCCACAAAATGTGAACATCAAGTCCCATGCCACAAAATGTGAACATCAGGTCCCATGCCACAAAATGTGAACATCAAGTCCCATGCCACAAAATGTGAACATCAGGTCCCATGCCACAAAATGTGAACACCAAGTCCCATGCCACAAAATGTGAACATCAAGTCCCATGCCACAAAATGTGAACATCAGGTCCCATGCCACAAAATGTGAACATCAAGTCCCATGCCACAAAATGTGAACATCAAGTCCCATGCCACAAAATGTGAACATCAGGTCCCATGCCACAAAATGTGAACATCAAGTCCCATGCCACAAAATGTGAACATCAAGTCCCATGCCACAAAATGTGAACATCAGGTCCCATGCCAACAAATGTGAACATCAGGTCCCATGCCAACAAATGTGAACATCAGGTCCCATGCCAACAAATGAGACTGCAGGCAATTTCCCAACCCTAACCCCTAAATTTCGCGGTCTTCATTTTGCATTCCCCACATGCATAGACATCAACACATTTCAGAGATGAAAGCCAGCATAGCTTTCATATTTCGCATACGTATAGCCTACGGTGTCAAACATATGTTTACTAACATTCGATTACCTATGACCTTGACCTTCACACAAGGTCACAGGCGAGTTCCGAAACTGTGTAACCAGTTCTGTATTTTGCACAAAAAAACACGAACAGAGAACGATTAAAAAAATCTCTACTTAAAGGATTGTAAATTCTGTTTAAAATACAGAAAGTAGACGAAATGCATTTTTTTTATGGAATGCAACGAGAAATGTACAGTACACAGAAGTATACGCATTGTGTGTAGCGCTATGGCTGGTTTTTTTTTATTTAAAAAAGTAAAACATAATACCAGGTGATATTGAAAATGCCTTAAAGTATTATATGTTGTAGCCCACACATTTCTCGAGCTATGCTGAAAATGTGAACATCAAGTCTCATGCAACAAAAATTAAATTGCAAGCAGTTTCTCAACCCTACCCCCTAAATTTAGCCCTCGTCATTTTGCATTTCCCACATTCATAGTCATCAACACATTTTAGAGATGACAGCAGCAGAGCTTTTTTTTTTTCGTCCTTGTTCCTTTTGTCCCGTTGTGCTCTCACACCGCCCCGTCCCTGCACTCGCTGCTCCAACCACCGCTGCCAGACTTGTCGATTTTACAGACGCTCCAGGGGGGGATGTCGGGTCGCTGCGGGAGGCTACCCTCGGAATATGACACTGCACTTCTGCTGAGTCACTTCGACGGTGTTCAGTAGTGGGTCTGTCCCGAGCTAACGGAAGCAGCCAAATACCTACTATGCCCCCTACAAACGACATTGACTTTAAGTCGCGGAGCCAGACTGAGTGAGCGTCCCCTCCAGAGAGCAGACCGCCACCACGTCCCCCCGTCGACCCCCCAGAACGTCACACGTTGAAGACTGACAGCAGAACTACTATTCAAGGAAGGATCGAACAGGAACACTGAGACCAAGGTCACCATGAGAGCTTTGGGCATGAAGGACCACAAGAGCAAGGTTAATTTATATTTTTGGATGATTAATGAGATGAGGATGATTATGATGATGCTTTGGATTTCCAATTTGGTTTTTGAGACTACGTGACAGGGCAGCACTCTACGCTTACTGTCATAATATATCCTGGCGTCAACCAGGCCCGAGAACTGCCGCACCTACGGTGTTGGTCAGGTACACAGAACCTGAGCACCCTCAAAGTCGCATTCGTTAAGTGAATAACACTCGGCTGTGTGATCCCTGCCTTCCCATAGGAACCATAGCACTTCCACTCTGGGTAGGAGCCGACCGTAGCCCGAAAAACCCACATGACCCTGATGGGACTCGAACCCACGACCTCCCGGCCCGCAGCCCGATGCCCTAACCACTGCGCTACGGAGGCCGGTACAGCAGCAGAGCTTTCATATTTCGTATACTTATAGCCTAAGGTGTCAAACCTATGTTTACCAATATTCAATGACCTTGACCTTCACCGAAGGTCACAGGCGAGTTCCGAAACTTTGTAACCATTTCAGTATTTTGCAAAAACACAATCAAAAAGAATAAAAACTCATGCTAAGAGGGTGGTAAATTATGTTTAACAAATCCGGAAAATTGAACATATAGATTGTTTGAATGGAATGCAGCGCGAAAAGTACAGAACAAAGAAGTGTCACATATGTTTGATGTAGTCTTTTAATATGAAGTGTGTGTAACACTATTGCGGTTTTTAGGCCTATGAAATATTCGAAGATCCTTAAAATGTGATATGTTGTAGCACATTCATTTCTGAAGCTATGATACAAATATGAACATAAAGTCCCTAGTCAAAAAATAAAACTACCGGCAGTTTCCCAACCCTACCTCCTAAATTTCGCGCTCGTAGCTTTGGATTCCTCACACTCATGGATATCAACACATTTCTGAGATAGAAACAGGCAGACCGTTCATTATTTGCATGAGCATATTTTTCGATGACACACATATTTTCACCATCATTCTATACACAAGGTCATAATTTACTTCCGAAATTAGTGATCGCTTCGATATTTTGAGATAAATACACAATTAAATCCCTACATCAAGAAGATCTGGATTGCTTGAAGAAATGCAGAAGAACACTACTCTTAAGAGCTGTTTTCTCGTTGGAAAAAGTAAACCCCGAACCCCCAAAAAACATAAACATAAATGAACATATTAAAGTCTGCATTTTTTGCAAGCCACTGATACATTTAACAGGTATGATTAAAATGTAAACATCATGTCCCTCAACAAAAAATACAAACACAAATATTTTCCAAAACTGTGTAAGCCCCTCATATTTAACAGATGTGATTTAGATGTAAATATCATGGACCTGGACAAAAAAGTACAAACACAAGTATTTTTCAAAACCTAAATTTCGTCCAGGTCATTTTTACATTTAGTCAAGTTTTGACTAAATGTTTTAACATAGAGGGGGGAATCGAGACGAGGATCGTGGTGTATGTTCGTGTGTGTGTGTGTGTGTGTGTGTGTGTGTGTGTGTGTGTGTGTGTGTGTGTGTGTGTGTGTGTATGTGTGTGTGTGTGTGAGTGTGTCTGTGTGTGTGTGTAGAGCGATTCAGACTAAACTACTGAACCGATCTTTATGAAATTTGACATGAAAGTGTCTGGGTATGCTATCCCCAGACGTTTTTATCATTTTTATGATAAATGTCTTTGATGACGTCATATCCGGCTTTTCGTGAAAGTTGAGGCGGCACTGTCACGCTCTCAATTTTCAACCAAATTGGTTGAAATTTTGGTCAAGTAATCTTCGACAAAGCCCGGAATTCGGTATTGCATTTCAGCTTGGTGGCTTAAAAATTAATTAATGACTTTGGTCATTAAAAATCTGAAAATTGTAAAAAAAAAATTTTTTTATAAAACGATCCAAATTTACGTTTATCTTATTCTCCATCATTTTCTGATTCCCAAAACATATAAATATGTTCTATTTGGATTAAAAACAAGCACTGAAAATTAAAAATATAAAAATTATTATTAAAATTAAATTTTCGAAATCAATTTAAAAACACTTTCATCTTATTCCTTGTCGGTTCCTGATTAAAAAAACATTTAGATATGATATGTTTAGACTAAAAACACGACCAGAAGGTTAAAACGAAGAGAAATGCAGAAAAGCGTGCTATCCTTCTCAGCGCAACTACTACCCCGCTCTTTTTGTCAATTTCACTGCCTTTGCCATTAGCGGTGGACTGACGATGCTACGAGTATACGGTCTTGCTGAAAAATTGCATTGCGTTCAGTTTCATTCTGTGTGTAAATGCCATAGTTCTGCGCCTTCTTATTTTTCGTTTTGGGTGGTTTGTTGCATTTTGCGTTTTGGGGATTTTTGTAATTTTCCTATCAATTTTTTATTTTATTTTTTATTTTCTTGTTATATTTAGCTATAATGTCTTTATATATTTTTTTAGAAGTTTTAACTGCATTTAATTTTACCTTATTGTGTGGTAACTCGAGATGCTATGCAATTTGGTGGAATTGTGTGTGGTTTTTTGTTCTGTAAATCCTCTATCTTTCTGTGTCTTTTCTTTTGTTTTCTTGTGCCTGTCTTTTTGTGTTGACACCTTCTAGATTGTTCTTGTGAAAATCGTCATAGCTTTGTGTTCTGCCCCAAGGGCTTCTGGGATTTTGTGTACTCACCTGTTAGTGTTGTTTTCTTGTTTGACCAGAGAGGACCGTTTTGTTGTAGCTTGAGATTTTGTTGAAGGGAAGGATGTTTTTAAATTGTGAATGTTATCTCTCAAACGTGAGAACCTTTTCTAAATGCCTAATGCCAATGGTGTGATCGTGGTGAGCCTACTGTGGAGCCATAAGGTTTGTCTTGCTTTCATTGTATTGTCTTTATTGCTATGTTTTGTATGGATAGGTCAAACATGGAATTATCTGTTGAATTTGTGATTAAAACAGAAAATGTGAGCTGTTTCTTGGAGAGGCCGGTAAAGGTAACAGAAGCTAGTGTTATGTGACTTTATTACCTTCACATTGTCGGCCATTGACATTGTTGAGCTTTCACAATTCTGGAAACATTTTTTATTTCTCAAACTCAAATTGTTTTTGCCTGCTGTTATTAACGTTTTTCTTTGTGGAATTTTATTGTATTGAAGCCTCTTTTGTATAGATGAATCAACGTTTTTGAGATTGGGGAGGATAACTCTAGTGAGGTATAATGACTTTATGTCCCTTAATACATGATGTCTACTGTTTGTTTATAAGAATTTTGATGCTTCTATTCATTACTGGACTTGGGCTAATCTATAACTATTCTGGTGTTTTCAGCCTTTATTGGACTTAGACAGATTAATTTTATTTATAACTTTTTTGGTGTTTTGTTCCGTTGATGGACTCTGACTACATTTTCTTTTTTATAACTTTTTTGGTCTTTTGCTTTGGTCTGGGACTTTTTTTCATATTTTTCATATTTGCATTTTAATATTTTCAATATTTTTCTTCATCGTTGAACACGACGGTTTTTCTTCATTTATCAGACACTTTGTCTTTAAGACTCTAGTCTATAGTCCTAGTGAGTCAACAACGTATTTATAAGTTAACAGTTGTTAGTTTCGTGATAACATTGCATTGACTCTATGAATGTATTGACTAATCTGTGTTTCTTTTTACATTTAGTCAAGTTATGACTAAATGTTTTAACATCGAGGGGGGAATCGAGACGAGGGTCGTGGTGTATGTGTGTGTGTATGTGTGTGTGTGTGTGTGTGTGTGTGTGTGTGTGTGTGTGTGTGTGTGTGTGTGTGTGTGTGTGTGTGTGTGTGTGCGTGCGTGTGGAGCGATTCAGACCAAACTATTGGACCGATCTTTATGAAATTTGACATGAGAGTTTCTGGGTATGATATCCCCATACGTTTTTTTCTTTTTTTCGATAAATATCTTTGATGACGTCATATCCGGCTTTTCGTGAAAGTTGAGGCGGCACTGTCACGCCCTCATTTTTCAACCAAATTGGTTGAAATTTTGGTCAAGTATTGTTCGACGAAGCCCGGACTTCGGTATTGCATTTCAGCTTGGTGGCTTAAAAATTAAAGGAAAAGTCCAAGGTTTAGGGTCACTTTTGATACGTTGACACTTTTAATTCATTAACCACAATTGTATGTGTAAAAATGAACACAGAAGCCCCAAAAGTATACTTTGAAACCTTTTTTTGCTGTTCCGAATTGTTCCACCGCGCGCGCAGTCTTGGCTCATGACCTTTTGCACACGTGTTTACTACGTCACATACTGCTCGAACAAGTATGGCCACTCACAGTATTTACAGCAGCGAGGAAGAGGAGGAGTACGACGGACCACGTTTGAGCCAGGCTATCGTTCTTCCTACCAGTTTGAACCACGGAAGAAAGACGAGGAAAGAAGGCCACAAGACGCTGCTCGTAACAGAGCCAGCATGCAGAATCGGCAACACTGACTGGTATGTGATTACTATTGCTGTCGCTATCTTCTGCATGCTAGATCAAAAGTCATGTGCGTTTTCCACTCATCAGTTCTTGTGCTTCTGTTGGTATGTTAGCATGACAGGATTATGCTAAGCTGAGCTTTTCAAGCGTCTTGTTTTCTTACCACTTGGATATTTTACTTGGGACTGTACAGTTCAGAATAAATGTATCTGCAGTGTTGCCTACACTTGACGATCTCTTTCTCCTCTGGGAATTCTAAGCACGGTTTTTTTTACGTTTACACAACAAAACATGTTGATATTAAGTCAAATTGCGTAATGCCATTTTCTCGTACAGAATGACATTGATGTTGATGATATTTTCACTGATTCGTGACAGTAAGACACAGTGTTTCGTTTTAGGTAATGCATGGAACCACAAAACAGTAAAAGGGAGCTTTCTGAAATGGCGGCGGTGATTTCAATATTCAGAGATCTATCTCAGGAATATTGCCTTACATGTGCCTATGCCCCTGTAAACTTTTTATGTATTTTAGATCTGCCATGATACGATTTGTAAAACGACGGAAGGACATGAGTTATGGTCTAAAAGTGGTGATTTTGGGTATTTATTTTAGGAAGGAAATCGTGCCAGAGATGTTGTTTGGTCAGTAGGGAGGTTGGGAAATAGTGTTTTCAAAGGTAGAAGGACATTTCGAGTAGGCATTGAAAATGAACGAAAGGCCTCTGAGACGATACCAAGGATTGTTGTGAATGATGCAGACAAAGCGTGTGTTTTTTTATTTTTTATAAATCAGTGCAGAATTTAATCTTGAGTGAAGCGGTATGTTTTTGAAGAACTCTTCAAAACAATCTTCGTTCTGTTGAATAGGAGGATGTGTGGGGGAGGGGGGCATAATGGCGTGTGCCCGATTTCAACAGAAAAACTAGGAAGATCTATCGTAGATCTGAAAATAAATAATTCAGTGATGAACAAAGATTAATTTGTTTGTGCGTGTGTGTGTGTGTGTGTGTGTGTGTGTGTGTGTGTGTGTGTGTGTGTGTGTGTGTGCGCGCACGCGCGATACCCGTGATGAGGCGACCATTGTGTAGTGGCTATGTTCCCCAGGCTCCAACAGAAGCAGGCTGAAATCGAATTCTGTGAATGTGATCGTTTATCGTGTGATGGAGTGATACCGCTAGTCGTTTTAACAAAAGAAGCTTTCTCAGAAATATCCAAAAATGCATACACAACAGTTCCCTTCTTTTGATTGATGTTTGGTCTGTTTTGTTTCGCAAGATGGGACACTGTTCAAAAGACAGTGCAGGAGTATTTTCAAACACCTTGAGGAGACAGGACATTGTTTCTGTTTCACAGTGGCCAGGTCAGTCACGATGTGTGGTCAGTGTTAAAAAGCGACCCTGTTAGATTCACTCGAAGGGTACTAACACTGCATGCATTGTGAAACCGCGACTAATGGTACTGTTCGTGTTGTTTCTGTAAAGCACAGTAAGTTTTGTGCATACATAAGAATCACCCGTTTTTTTTTGTGTGTCTCCTATGTGAACGGGGCATGCTCTTATGATTACAGAGTGATCTACTGTTTCAGGTGTCAGTGCGGACATTGCTGCCGGATGCCTGCCACGACGTCAGACAAATCAAACAGAAGGTAGAACTAGAAGGCCTGGAAGAGCAGGTAGGCTGCATCACAGCACATCCTGGCTTTCGTACCGTGTGCCTGGACATCTACTGCCTGGAGACCGCATAGTATTCGTACAAGCAGGACTACGGGCGTCTAAACTTCGATCTGCATGAGTATGTAACACAACACAAATCAGAAGATTATCATTCGGATATATTTGCATATTCTTACATTGACAAGAGAGTGAAATACCCTGTAGTACATTGTATTACACAAATAAACAGATCGGATACGTAAACTAGACACAAATACATCGAATCTAATTAAATCTTCATTGTAAACATTAACAGTGGAAAATAACAGCAACTGGGAAACAATAGCATTTGTGTGAAATAAATACAAAACCTATTGTAAGACTGAACACCCACCCACAAACTTTTCAAGATACAATTTAATTGATGTGGGATTCTTCAGTATGTACACTTCTTACTTGCCGGTGTAGCACGATATTAATCCTACGAGATTTTTACTCCGGAGTAAAAAATTCGTACGAATATGTTACTCTACTCATACGTGAGAAAGTTACTCCCCACGACAGGTGTACTCCGATTAAAAAAAATGACGAACAAAATTGTAACTACCCTGACAAATAATTAACTAATACATTAATCCACCCTATCCACATAATTATCAGTATGATTAGAGCTTGTTCACTTTTCTTAAGTTTTGACATCGGAAATGTACCTCATTGCTTAGAATGGGTGTGTAGCTGATGATCGTTGGTGAAAGCCTACAGTAATAGAACTTGGCGGACATTGGTCATAGTCCGATAACTGCCTGCATACAGTATACCTACATAACAGATTCCAACACAAATTTCTAAAGTGAACATGTCATATCTTTATATTTATGGATGAAGAAAAGGAGGTTTCCGCCTGACATTTATCGAAAAAAAAGAAGACATCTTCTGGAAGGTTTTAGATGCAAAGTTTCATGAAGATCTCAGCAATCATTTTCAAGGAATCGCTCCACACGCTTTCTATACGATTTTCGTATGAAATTGTAATCTATTATCTTGCTACGGGTTATTGATATATAGATTTTAAATATTAATTGCCTATATTATATTTGTGACAAAAATGCAGTGTGTTCAATGTTATTCTGGGATTGCTTTACACCACTTGTTTCTTTCTTGCTTTCGCAGGAAATACAGATATGTCGCCTACAGGCAGCTGGTGCGATGGTGTTGGCGTTTTCTAGGCAAAAGCATCAGGGTGCCTCTACCAGCTTGTGCCGTGAAAACGATCAGGGACACTTTCCCAGACGGAGGAAGAGTGGGGTTCAAACTCCCCCAGCTGGAGGGAATCGTGTGACCCTGTGTTGAACAGCTTCCTGCATGGTGGGACGATGGTACTGGGATGCCAGGTGGTCTGGTACATGGTCCACATGATCCCACAAACTTAGTTCCAGGTTCCTGGGGCTGTTGGTGTACTCCCGCATCAGATACTCTGTGAGCCGGTCAGCATAGCCTGTGCCCCGCAAATAGAAATACAAATTAAATCGATGAATTTGACTCAAGAAATAACTGTTTGTGGTGATATGCGTCGGTATGAATGTATAACGGGTACATTAAATATACCCCCCCCCCTCTTGTGTTACAACGTTCACTACCTTTCTTGGTTAAATGAACTGCTTGAAGTTAAACTTTTAGAAATTTACCCTCACTATTATATATTTTTCTAATTTCTAAGATTTGATTTTGTTACATATCTTTTTTAGGACATAGAGTGGGAGTTCCACTAAACTCAGGTCTGTCAAAACTTTTGCATCAGATAGTGAATTTATGACTCAGAAACATACTCATAAGGGAGAGATCATTGAAAGTGAAAGCAGAGGTTATTTGTGGAATTCCCCAAGTCTTCGTGCATGCGAGTGTCCGACAAACAAACCTGTAGCAGGTTCAACCATCTTGACAGAAGGAACAAATACCCACGCTTCCAAAGTAGGTTAGAACTGTTGCAGAGTAGTACAGGAAGGTTTTTCACACTATAACTACCACTCTCATGAAGTTTTTCACTTCAATTGAAAGCCCATGATAGTGGTACGATATCAAAACAGAAAAGCTTAAAAAACAATGATACTCGCCGGGATTATTGTCGCTTTTCTACTCCTCAAAAACTCAGCTAATATTTCGGCTGTCACTGTTTACAGTCAGGATGATTGTGGGCTATATTTATAATGTACCCATCATCCTCTGTTTTACCCCACCCCGTGTCATCCGGGTTGCTCCAAAACAACATTGTCTGCTTCAGGAGCAGACGACATAGAAATAGTATACATCACAATCACATAGTCCACATACGGACATGATCTGTTGCATAAATTCCCTTTTATTTCTTTTTATCTTTTTATATTTAGTCAAGTTTTGACTAAATATTTTAACATCGAGGGGGAATCGAAACGAGGGTCGTGGTGTATGTGCGTGTGTGTGTGTGTGTGTGTGTCTGTCTGTCTGTGTGTGTGTGTGTGTAGAGCGATTCAGACTAAACTACTGGACCGATCTTTATGAAATTTGACATGAGAGTTCCTGGGTATGAAATCCCCGAACGTTTTTTTCATTTTTTTGATAAATGTCTTTGATGACGTCATATCCGGCTTTTCGTGAAAGTTGAGGCGGCACTGTCACGCCCTCATTTTTCAACCAAATTGGTTCAAATTTTGGTCAAGTAATCTTCGACGAAGCCCGGGGTTCGGTATTGCATTTCAGCTTGGTGGCTTAAAAATTAATTAATGACTTTGGTCATTAAAAATCGGAAAATTGTAAAAAAAAATAAAATTTATAAAACGATCCAAATTTACGTTTATCTTATTTTCCATCATTTGCTGATTCCAAAAACATATAAATATGTTATATTCGGATTAAAAACAAGCTCTGAAAATTAAATATATAAAAATTATTATCAAAATTAAATTGTCCAAATCAATTTAAAAACACTTTCATCTTATTCCTTGTCGGTTTCTGATTCCAAAAACATATAGATATGATATGTTTGGATTAAAAACACGCTCAGAAAGTTAAAACAAAGAGAGGTACAGAAAAGCGTGCTATCCTTCTTAGCGCAACTACTACCCCGCTCTTCTTGTCAATTTCACTGCCTTTGCCATGAGCGGTGGACTGACGATGCTACGAGTATACGGTCTTGCTGAAAAATGGCAGCTACTTGACTAAATATTGTATTTTCGCCTTACGCGACTTGTTTTTTTCTTTCGTGGGGGTGGGAATGTTTACAACAATGTACATGAGATAAAGCGAAATTCGTGATTAAGCGTGAAACGGGACATTGGGCATTTCCCCATGTTCATCTAAGAAACAGCGACAGAAGATTCATGACAAAAGCTTGTACCTTCCAGTGATAACTGTGTCACAGCTCTCCTCGGATTTGTTACTGAGTTCCCAGTCCTCGTTTTCTCGGTCTGTCACCATTCCCTCCTCCTCGTCTGACTCGCTGACGGGCTCTTCCTCCATAACTTTGAAAAGATGTTCATGCACTGCTAGCGGTTGTCGGTTTCCTTTGGGTTCTTCAGGATCCGTCTGCTGGCAGAAGTCAACCTTTTTCATCTGAACAAGAGGTGCTGGGTGTACCTTATCATCAGTTTGTGACCCTTTAAAACAGAAAGAACACTTCATCCTTTGCAACTTTCATGCTCATCATAAAAACATGAAATTCTATATTTAGCGCGCATGTGTGTGTGTGTGTGTGTGTGTTTGTGTGTGTTTGTGTGTGTGTGTGTGTGTTTGTGTGTGTGTGTACATGTGTGTGTGTGTGTGTGTATCAATGTGTGTGTGTGTGTGTGTGTGTGTGTGTGTGTGTGTGTACGTACAGCTTTCACATTGCTGTGGGTTGACTGTCTGTGCACAGGCAAATATTTTGATGACTGGCGGTTTTTCGTGACAGCGGCAAGTACAGCAGGGCTTGTTATGGAGTGTCCTTTTGTTCTCATCGTTTGCCGTTGGGAATCGTGACAGTTCCCTTTTCCTCTGGAAGTAAAAGAAGAAAGACACTTAGTCTAATGATAATTTGATTTGAAAGTATGCTTGGTCTGGTATTGTCTATTGACCTATTCAGAACATTGAAAATTGAAATACCCAATGAAAGACGTATGGATATTATCATGTGTGTATCCATGCGTAAGTTTCAACACATAAGCTGGTTTTACGTGTCTCAGTCAATGCAGACAAATCACATGCACGATTCTCACATCTCTCGTCTTTCAGTAGCAAAAACTGCACGCTTACAATAGATATTTTATACATAGTGAATTATAATTCAAGCAAACACTGTCAATGTCATGGATTTACATTTGGAGTTTGCGATCATATTTACCCCACGCTTGGCACATATATTGTGTACTGTCTCCACACAAAAAACTGACAACGTGTTACTCTTAATCTGCCGCGCCACCCCCCACCCCTATCACCCCCACCCGCTCTTGTTCCTGCCCAGCCCCCATTTTCCACAGGCTCAGCTCAGACCGTTATGCAACAGTGTTGCCTGTGGCGCTTCGACGTCAATACATCATCTTTGTAATCCAGCAGTAATAGCCGGACCAAGACACACTAATCTGCACCAATTCACATTTGCTGCGCACCAATATGTGGGTGCATGGTCAAAACAAAAAACATCTACTACATCTACAATCAAAGTACACTGACCTTCAAACAGCTTTGAACGGAGGGTACTGCCAATCGCGACAATACTCTTTTCGGTTGAAACCCCAACCTGTTTTGCTCAAAGTTGATGAAGTCGGTTTGCACGAAATGTTCACTGCAAATGAACCTGCTTTTGCCAGACACTTTTAAATGCGCACGCTTTAGCTGTGGAAACATCTCCCATTTCGATAACAAACTTAGGTTTTTGGTAGGAAATCTGTGGAAGGAAATGCCGCTTGTTGTTTGCGTGTTTTTGCAGTTTGCGGCTGCACGCCTACGAGGCATTCTTCCGGACCCAGTTGTCACTTTTACACATGCATGAACACCACGCTGGTTGAACCAAAACAAACACTGTGACGTCACAGTGAACCGACGTCACAGTGAACCAAAAATCACGTGACCACAACATGACCCCAGGCGGCTTGTCTTGGTTAGCCCACCAATAATAAATGTTCAATTACAACAACAACAAAATTTTTAATGATTTTTAAAATATTTTTCCTGAGATGTTTATAACATTTGGCATTCGATATTCAAGCTTTTGGAGATATTTCAAAACCTTGGACTTGTCCTTTAAATGATGACTTTGGTCATTAAAAATCTGAAAATTGTAAAAAAAATATTTCTTTTATAAAACGATCCAAATTTACGTTCATCTTATTCTCCATCATTTGCTGATTCCAAAAACATATAAATATGTTATATTTGGATTAAAAACAAGCTCTGAAAATTAAATATATACACAAATATTATCAAAATTAAATTGTCGAAATCAGTTTAAAAACACTTTTTTCTTATTCCTTGTCCGTTCCTGATTCCAAAAACATGCAGATATGATATGTTTGGATTAAAAACACCCTCAGAAAGTTAAAACGAAGAGAGGTACAGAAAAGCGTGCTATCGTTCTCAGCGCAACTACTACCCCGCTCTTCTTGTCAATTTCACTGCCCTTGCCGTGAGCGGTGGACTGACGATGTTACGAGTATACGGTCTTGCTGCGTTGCATTGCGTTTAGTTTCATTCTGTGAGTTCGACAGCTACTTGACTAAATCTGAGATGTTGTATTTTCGCCTTACGCGACTTGTTTTTATATTTAGTCAAGTTTTGACTAAATATTTTAACATCGAGGGGGAATCGAAACGAGGGTCGTGGTGTATGTGCGTGCGTGTGTGTGTGTGTGCGTGCGTGTGTGTGTGTGTGTGTGTGTGTGTGTGTGTGTGTGTGTGTGTGTGTAGAGCGATTCAGACTAAACTACTAGATCGATCTTTATGAAATTTGACATGAGAGTTTCTGGGTATGAAATCCCCGAACGTTTTTTTCATTTTTTTGATAAATGTCTTTGATGACCTCATATCCGGCTTTTCGTGAAAGTTGAGGCGGCACTGTCACGCCCTCATTTTTCAACCAAATTGGTTGAAATTTTGGTCAAGTAATCTTCGACGAAGCCTGGGGTTCGGTATTGCATTTCAGCGTGGTGGCTTAAAAATTAATTGATGACTTTGGTCATTAAAAATCTGAAAATTGTAAAAAAATATCAACATTTATAAAACGATCCAAATTTACGTTTATCTTATTTTCTATCATTTGCTGATTCCAAAAACATATAAATATGTTATATTCGGATTAAAAACAAGCTCTGAAAATTAAATATATAAAAATTATTATCAAACATTTTTTTTCGAAATCAATTTGAAAACACTTTCATCTTATTCCTTGTCGGTTCCTGATTCCAAAAATATATAGATATGATATGTTTGGATTAAAAACACGCTCAGAAAGTTAAAACGAAGAGAGGTACAGAAAAGCGTGCTATCCTTCTCAGCGCAACGAATACCCCGCTCTTCTTGTCAATTCCACGGGCACTGCCTTTGCCACGGGCGGTGGAGTGACGATGCTACGAGTATACGGTCTTGCTTCGTTCAGTTTCATTCTGTGAGTTCGACAGCTACTTGACTAAATATTGTATTTTCGCCTTACGCGACTTGTTACATTTAGTCAAGTAATGACTAAATGTTTTAACGTAGAGGGGGGAATCGAGACGAGGGTGTGGTGTATGTGTGTGTGTGTGTGTGTGTGTGTGTGTGTGTGTGTGTGTGTGTGTGTGTGTGTGTGTGTGTGTGTGTGTGTGTGTGTGTGTGTGTGTGTGTGTGTGTGTGCGTGTGTGTAGAGCGATTCAGACCAAACTACTGGACCGATCTTTATGAAATTTGACATGGGAGTTTCTGGGAATGATATCCCCGAATGTTTTTTTCCTTTTTTTGATAAATACCTTTGATGACGTCATATCCGGCTTTTTGTAAAAGTTGAGGCGGCACTGTCACGCCCTCATTTTTCAATCAAATTGATTGAAATTTTGGCCAAGCAATCTTCGACGAAGCCCGGACTTCGGTATTGCATTTCAGCTTGGTGGCTTAAAAATTAATTAATGACTTTGATCATTAAAAATCTGAAAATGGTAATTTTTTTTATTTTTTTCTAAAACGATCCAAATTTACGTTCATCTTATTTTTCATCATTTTCTAATTCCAAAAACATATAAATATGTTATATTTGGATTAAAAACAAGCTCTGAAAATTAAATATATAAAAACTATTTTCAAAATTAAATTGTCGAAATCAAGTTAAAAACACTTTCATCTTATTTCTTGTTGGTTCCTGATTCCAAAAACATATAGATATGATATGTTTGGATTAAAAACACGCTCAGAAAGTTAAAACGAAGAGAGGTACAGAAAAGCGTGCTATCCTTCTTAGCGCAACTACTACCCCGCTCTTCTTGTCAATTTCACTGCCTTTGCCATGAGCGGTGGACTGACGATGCTACGAGTATACGGTCTTGCTGCGTTGCATTGCGTTCCGCTTCATTCTGTGAGTTCGACAGCTACTTGACTAAATGTTGTATTTTCGCCTTACGCGACTTGTTTTTATATTTAGTCAAGTTTTGACTAAATATTTTAACATCGAGGGGGAATCGAAACGAGGGTCGTGGTGTATGTGCGTGTGTGCGTGTGTGTGTCTGTGTGTGTGTGTGTGTGTAGAGCGATTCAGACTAAACTACTGGACCGATCTTTATGAAATTTGACATGAGAGTTCCTGGGTATGAAATCCCCGAACGTTTTTTTCATTTTTTTGATAAATGTCTTTGATGACGTCATATCCGGCTTTTCGTGAAAGTTGAGGCGGCACTGTCACGCCCTCATTTTTCAACCAAATTGGTTGAAATTTTGGTCAAGTACTCTTCGACGAAGCCCGGGGTTCGGTATTGCATTTCAGCTTGGTGGCTTAAAAATTAATTAATGACTTTGGTCATTAAAAATCTGAAAATTGTAAAAAAAAATTAAAAATTTATAAAACGATCCAAATTTACGTTTATCTTATTCTCCATCATTTGCTGATTCCAAAAACATATCAATATGTTATATTTGGATTAAAAACAAGCTCTGAAAATTAAATATATAAAAATTATTATCAAATTTTTTTTTCGAAATCAATTTAAAAACACTTTCATCGTATTCCTTGTCGGTTCCTGATTCCAAAAATATATAGATATGATATGTTTGGATTAAAAACACGCTCAGAAAGTTAAAACGAAGAGAGGTACAGAAAAGCGTGCTATCCTTCTTAGCGCAACGAATACCCCGCTCTTCTTGTCAATTCCACGGGCACTGCCTTTGCCACGGGCGGTGGAGTGACGATGCTACGAGTATACGGTCTTGCTGCGTTCAGTTTCATTCTGTGAGTTCGACAGCTACTTGACTAAATATTGTATTTTCGCCTTACGCGACTTGTTGTTTCTTCTGTCAGTTTTTACCCTGTTTGAATTCCCTTAAACTCAAAATTCCGTCACTAGTTAGAGCCCCTTGAAACTCTTAAGTTTATGGTAATTGTTTGGAATTGAAAGGAGTCTACTTCATTCGTTGAAACTTGAACGTTATCGTTTATTGTAAAGTGACTCAAGGTGTGAATAATCTCGTGTGTACTGAAACCTATGTGCAACCCTGATTAAATGTTGAAACGGACCTGAGTTTTTTCTGGTTTTCTGGCATGAGTCATTCTTACTCTTCACCAAGTCAGTTTTCTTACTCACCCACACGATCTCTCTGTCGGCCCGCATTTATACTGTGAGTTCGACAGCTACTTGACTAAATGTTGTATTTTCGCCTTACGCGACTTGTTTATCCTTCGTGACATAAGCGTGTGCTGTGTTTAGAGATGACAGCGGACACACACACACACACACACACACACACACACACACACACACACACACACACACACACACACACACACACACACACACACACACACACATACTACGTACATACGCACGCGCAAGCGCACATTCAAACTCACACAACCGTTTGCACGCACGCACGCACGCAGCCATATGGCGTACACGCCAAAACACACACACACACACACACACACACACATACACATACACACACACATACACACACACACACACACACACACACACATATATATATTTAGGGTTAGAGAGAAAGAGAGACAGACAGACAGACAGACAGACAGACAGAGAGAGAGACAGACAGACAGACAGAAAGAGACAGATTGAGAGAGAGAGAGAGAGAGAGAGAGAGAGAGAGAGAGAGAGAGAGAGAGAGAGAGAGAGAGAGAGAGAGAGAGAGAGAGAGAGAGAGAGGGTAACAGAAAGATATACAAGACCTACACCTGTCTCATCAAGTCTCTGAGAGAGGGAGAGAGAGAGAAAGAGAGAAAGGGAGAGAGAGAGAGAGAGACAGAAAGAGACAGATTGAGAGAGAGGGAGAGAGAGGGAGGGTAACAGAAAGATATACAAGACCTACACCTGTCTCATCAGGTCTCTGAGAGAGGGAGAGAGCGAGAGAGAGAGAAAGAGAGAGAGAGAGAGAGAGAGAGAGAGAGAGAGAGAGAGAGAGAGAGAGAGAGAGAGAGAGAGAGAGAGAGAGAGAGAGAGAGAGAGAGAGAGAGAACAAGAACAAGAACAATTGTTTATTTAACGAGGGTAATTGAGTAAGCAGTGATCTGCTTTTTTTACATCTGGCCCTCGCCATAAAGAGGGACTAGTCTAAAATTGCTAAAGAATATGCAAGTAAAGAAAACTACTGCTACATGATTATAATAAAATGAAAGTAAGAACATATCATTAATTTACATAC
This sequence comes from Littorina saxatilis, assembly GCF_037325665.1. Lineage (NCBI taxonomy): Eukaryota > Metazoa > Mollusca > Gastropoda > Littorinimorpha > Littorinidae > Littorina > Littorina saxatilis. Next base: position 49,549,922 of record NC_090260.1, read on the forward strand.
AATACATTGCTTAAATGAAAAATGTTAGTTCATTTGACATGAGTTAAGAATTATAGAGTAGATTGCACTGACGCAACAAGCTGTAAATGCCATGCCCATTGACATATATATATATGTATATAAAAATAAGAATACATTGTTAAAAAGTATCGGTTGTTGGTTTTAACAACCATTCTAGTTTGTTTGTTTGCTTAACGCCCAGCCGACCACGAAGGGCCATATCAGGGCGGTGCTGCTTTGACATATAACGTGCGCCACACTATGCTTGGCGCTGGTGGACAATATTCACTTTTTTGGCCCAAAACACACTTTTTTTGCCAAAAACGTACATTTTTGGCCAAAAAAGTGTGTTCTTGGCCAAAAACATGTTTTGGCCAAAACTTTTGAGTGCAAAGTTTTGGCCCAAAAAATATTTGGCCAAATCTAAAACATTTGGCCAAATCTTCACTTTTTTGGCCAAATGTTTTAGATTTGGCCAAATATTTTTTTGGCCAAAACTTTTGCATTGAAAGTTTTGGCCAAAAAAAAGGTTTTGGCCAAAACTTCATTTTTTGGCCAAATCTTTGAGTACCCCTTGGCGCTGATGGACCCTATTAATTTTTTTGGCCAAAAACGCCAGTTTTGAGCAAAAAAGCAAAGTTTTGGCCAAAAAAGTATAGTTTTGTCCAAAAACGCCAGTTTTGTCCAAAAACGCCAGTTGTGGCCAAAAAAGCAAAGTTTTGGCCAAAAAAGCAAAGTTTTGGCCAAAAAAAACCCGCCAGTTTTGGCAAAAAACGCCAGTTTTGGCCAAAAACGCCAG